>NW_007728061.1:197273-202308 GCF_000696425.1 Galeopterus variegatus | reverse complement strand
AAAAAAAAAAAAAAAAAAAAAAAACAGAAGAATCCATTTCTGATGTGAATGAAAATGTGTTCAACTTAGTGCTATTATTTGTTTAATACAATGATACAGCAGAGGTAGAAATAATCAATAAAGAAAGGACATTTAATGAGATTTAGGAACATCCCAAAACATTGAAGCTCTCCTCAAGCATTTGATTATCTGGAGGCTTAATTATCTGTGTTTTCTACTTTAAATTAAAGAAAAGCCATAACTCAAAGTTACCAGCAGTTTAATGATAACACTCTTCAATTCAGGTTAATTAAAGCACAGCTGTAATTAGAGTGTAGTGTTGTATATCACCAGGCTGGCGCATAAGTATTTTCATTACAGTAAGAATTGGCTATTCAATTTCAAGATGACATAAAGGATGCCAAAATATATTTTAAACTGGTTCATGGAGAAGAAAAAGAATTGGGGAATACTTTGTGTATAATAAAGCACAGATAAAATATACAGATTTTAAGAGCACTTTCCATAATTACACTCTGAACTAAAACAATACACAGCTAATACCATCTTAAAGCATGAAAAGAAATAATTTTCTTCTTCCCTGGGTTGGTAGAATGTCCCTTGCAGGGTGGGATCACTGCATAGGAGAGCTTGGAGTTTTCTCAGAAGTTAGGAGAATCATTCTATGAAAAGATAAAGAGGCAGGATATATGGGTGAGATTTGTGACCTGTATTAGTCCATTTCCTATTGCTTATAACAGAATACCTGAAACTAGGTAATTTAAAAAGAAATGAAATTTATTCCTTACAGTTTTGGAGGCTGGGAGGTCTGTGTTTCAGGGGGCGTATCTGGTGAGGGCCTTCTTGGTAGGGACCCTCTGCAGAGTCCTGAGATGTGCAGGGTGTCCCGTGGTTAGAGGACTGAGCTCACTAACCTGCTTACTTGCTCTCCTTATAAACCACCAGTCTGCTCCCATGATAACTCATTTATCCATTAACCCATCAATCCATGAATTAGAGCCTCACCTTTCAAATACCATAGTTGAATTTCCCACCCCTTAATCCTGTTACGATGGAGACTAAGTTTCCAACGTGAGCTTCGGGGAGGACATTCAAATTATAGCAAGGTCATTTCCCAAAAGAACAGGAAGAAAGTAGAAGAGAGACAGGAGAGGCAGAAGGCCCCCCAAAGCTAATTTTTTAAAAATTTCAAGCCAAGAGATACTCTCCCTTGCCCAGAGTGAGACTCACATCAGCTCTATACTGTGACTTTTCTGCACCAGTCTTTCGGCTGCAACATGTGTATGATCAGAAGATGTGGCTTTGTTCCAAAACCAGAAACTAATTTAGACAAAATGCAAAATCATATCTAATTCATCTACATTTTTGCATTTGTCCTCATGATAATCCTATGATGTTTATATTGTTATCACTGTTCCTGTTTTATAAATGAGGACACAGACTCAGAGGCCATAGGCGCCCCTTCCAAAGCCACCTGGCAGACAAGGTATTGAACAGCACAGGATTCCAGTGCTGGGGTCTTGTGCGGTTGGGACTGGCTTGGGGTAAGTGCTAGTTGAAGGCTGGCTAGTTAAGAATCTCCTGGGGAACTTACTAAATGGAGCAGTATCTGGGCTCCATCTCCAGATGCTAAAATCTGGGGAAAGGCCTGGAAATTTGCTTTTTTTTTTTTTAAATCCAAGCAAGCCAGGTGATTCTGATTCAGAATCTGAGGACTGGGAACCCCTGCCCTCCACCCCACACTCTGGAATAAACTCCTCTTGTCCTCCGCTTTGGGCCCAGTCATTGGACTGTTTCTTCCTGATTTTAGATGAATCACCCCTCCACCCCACACTCTGGAATAAACTCCTCTTGTCCTCCGCTTTGGGCCCAGTCATTGGAATGTTTCTTCCTGATTTTAGACAAATCATAGATGAATCACAGAATCATAGATGAGCACATCTTGCAAGCTAATGTTAAGATTGGGGCCTTTGCATGAGCTTCTTTCCATTCTTCCTCACGTGGGGTATTCTGCAGTCTCCTGGGACAAAGGAATGAGTTTGCACTCTGCCATGGCAGGTAGACCACTGGCTGCTCTCCCCACCTCCCATGCCTAATCCAAATCAGTGCAGGAAAAGGACACGTGGGTACCGAGCCCTGTAATGCTCTTGCTCAGACTTAGGCTGGGGATTAAAAAAGCAGTTTCAGGTGGGGGAGAAGAGATAAACGCTACATGCAGGCAGAACAGGTGAAGTGAGGGCAGCTCACGGTGCAGCCCTCAAAGACATCTCTTGGCCTGTTGGAGATCATGGTGGCACTGTCCTGTACCTTCCCCAGGATGCCCAGAGGATGTTCCCGAGCATCTTCCTTGCTTTTGCACAGCTGTCTTGCCCTTGGGTCTGTGTGGCAGTAACATCAAAGCCAAGGAGCTTTGGGATCTGAAGGAGGGAGCTCCATCCTTTGTTATCGGAACAACAGGGACCCGTCTGCTCCTTTTCCCTCCCTCTCCCCACCTGCCTCAGCAGGCAACTGTGGAAGGTGCAGAGGGCGAGCGACAAGCCTGCAGGAAGCAAGGGCAGGGCTGCGAGCCCACATTTGTCACTAATGGGTCCTGTTTCTGAGCGGTTCCCACAATAGGACACTGTGTAATGCTGTAGAGTGTAAGCTGTAGAGTCACAAAGGTCTGCGGCCAACCCCCAGGTGGGTCACTTGCTGGGTCTGTGATCTGGGGCAAGATATTTGATTTCTGTGTACATCTTTCAGATACCTGTTGCCTGACCTTGGATTTGGTTCTTACCCCCAATTTCCTCATCTCTGAAATAGGAATAATATTACTTACCTGTCAGTACTAGTTAATGTCCTTTTCCCCTGTCCCACTGTTCCTTTGTCCTCCACCTCTTCACCCTCCCCGTCACATGCAGTGTAAGCACCTAGAAAGAAAGAAATGCATTGCAGCATTTTCAAGGATGGTTACTCTGGCTCTTTAGTAAATTCTCCTATCTTCCAGCCACTAGTCAATTGATCAGATAGTTATTGAATCTGGGATATTCGTGCCATTGTACCAAGCTTGGTGCCACCTCTAGAGGGAGCTGCAATTAAATTTGATCAAATATATGCAAATGAAAAGATTAATAACCATACTTATAAATGCCAAGTAAAGGATTCAGTTTCCTTGTGGTGGCTGCGCCCCACCTGCCTCAGCAGGCAACTGTGGAAGGTGCAGAGGGCGAGCGACAAGCCTGCAGGAAGCAAGGGCAGGGCTGCGAGCCCACATTTGTCACTAATGGGTCCTGTTTCTGAGCGGTTCCCACAATAGGACACTGTGTAATGCTGTAGAGTGTAAGCTGTAGAGTCACAAAGGTCTGCGGCCAACCCCCAGGTGGGTCACTTGCTGGGTCTGTGATCTGGGGCAAGATATTTGATTTCTGTGTACATCTTTCAGATACCTGTTGCCTGACCTTGGATTTGGTTCTTACCCCCAATTTCCTCATCTCTGAAATAGGAATAATATTACTTACCTGTCAGTACTAGTTAATGTCCTTTTCCTCTGTCCCACTGTTCCTTTGTCCTCCACCTCTTCACCCTCCCCATCACATGCAGTGTAAGCACCTAGAAAGAAAGAAATGCATTGCAGCATTTTCAAGGATGGTTACTCTGGCTCTTTAGTAAATTCTCCTATCTTCCAGCCACTAGTCAATTGATCAGATAGTTATTGAATCTGGGATATTCGTGCCATTGTACCAAGCTTGGTGCCACCTCTAGAGGGAGCTGCAATTAAATTTGATCAAATATATGCAAATGAAAATATTAATAACCGTACTTATAAATGCCAAGTAAAGGATTCAGTTTCCTTGTGGTGGCTGCCTTTGCAGTTTGTGGTCTGGCTAAGGGAAATGATATCTGTCCTCAGAGAGACTTAAGCACCTCTTGCTAAGTGCTTGGTGGATGCATGCAACTGGGAGTAATAGGGACAGCTGCCTATAGGCTGGGGTGATTAGGGGAGGCTTCCTCGAAGAGGTGACATTTGAGCTGTGCCTTGTAAGGAAGTTGGATTTAGAGAGGGGATAAGGAGGGAAGAGGGTGTCCTGAGTGGTAGGGAATCGGGAGGCTGGATCACCCAGCAGCACCCAGAACTCTCTTAACACCCATGTCTCTAAGATTTTCCGATGACAGCGAATTGGTTTCCCCTTTAGAAGAGAGAAAGAGACACATCGGATTTATTTTGATGTGGGATGCTTTCAGAGGAAACAGTACTGGTACTGCTATCGGAGGACTAGCAAAGGTGAGGAGGCACTCCCCTGCCCCTGGGCAGGAAAGTCAGGGCAGAAGGGAGAGCAGGCAGGTAAACAAGGAGGAGCTGGAGGGAAGAACTCCGTGTTCCAGGTTCTGAATCTCACAGAGAGCCTATTAGTCAGTCATTCATCACTTGCAAAATATAAAAGCTTAATTGTATCGGTTTTTACAGCTCAGAGGGGATTAGGACAAGAGATGTATTTAAAATATGGTGTGTCTCTCTCTGTCCCTCTGCAGCTGATGGAGCAGTTAAAATTCAGGTTTGATGTGGAGCATTTAATGCCTGGGTAACTTGGGGAACTCTGAACAGATCTTCCTCGGCTGTGTTGAAGGGCAAAAGTTCTGTGCCCAAGCCTGGTACAAGTGTGGATGCTACTGTGTGGTTAAAGACAGTAGCGGGGTGGGGCGGAGGGGTCTCCAGCCCCTCATCTACTGACCTGCATTCAGTGGTCCTAAACATTCAGGAAATCATGCTCTTATCTGGGTTGTTTTGCATGGACAAATCTTTGAAAAGAAGCCTCTTGAGGAAACTTAAAATTGAAGACTGTGCAGAGAAAACTGGGACTCTTGACCAATGAAAACTGTAGTTTAACTTGAGTTCTGTGAAATCATGAGTTTTTAGAGAGGGACATCCAAATGTGAACATGGAACAGAATGAAGCCAGGAAAACTCAACTGTTACGTGATAGGTTTCCTTCAGCCTGGCTGCAGAAAAGGACATTTTTTTTTTTTTTTTTTTTTTTTTTTTTTTTTTTTTTTTTTTT
>NW_007728061.1:154834-196875 GCF_000696425.1 Galeopterus variegatus | reverse complement strand
AAAAAAAAAAACCAGGAAAAACCAAATTTTTTGGGGTAGGTTTTCTCTACCCCGGGGGAAAAAAAAGAATTTTTTTTTTTTTTTTTTTTTTTTTTTTGTCTTTTGTCTTTTTTCATTTCCGGCAACGGACTGCAACCCTCAGTGTCGCGCCCGTACCGGACCGGGACCGGCAACGGGATCACAACCCTCGTTGCTGTGCCCGCCCCTCGCTCAGCCAGTGAGCAGGAACCGGTCTGTATGTGGGATCCGAACCCTCGGCGGGAGCGCCGCCACTCTCCCAAGCGGCGCACTGTAGCAGTGCGCCACTGGGCCGGCCCCAGAAAAGGACATTTTAAGAGAATGTATGGAGAGGCTCAGATCTCATGTTTAAAAGATATTTTCCCTCTCAGAATTGGCCCTATACACTTATTTGGGGAGTACTGTAATTAGGGCTGAACGTATATGAATGTAGATGTGAGTGCAATATTGATGATTATTTCTACTGCAGACACCCAGAGGGTGACCAGTAGTCCTCCTGTGTGCTAGCAAAAAAGCCAGTGACCATAGAGTGTCCTGAAATCCTTAATGGCAGGCTACAGAGGCAGTGGTGGGTCCAGAGTTCTCTGTAGAGGGGTTGGGGGGGAGTCCAGTTGGGAGCGTGGGATGCTAAGGCCTTGACTCAATGCTGGGTAGGCACAGCAAACCCACAGTTTTTTTCTTACATTTTATGTTTCTTATTAATAAAAATAGCAAAGCTCTCTAAAAATTCATTTGTTCACACTTTAGACAAATGCTAATTGTCCATATCAAAGAATGTAATTATTATTAAATTCAAGTGTCCAAGGTGTGCTAGTAGAATTAGTGTGTGTGTGTGTGTGTGTGTGTGTGTGTGTGTGCATGTGTCTGCGTTTGAGGCTGGGGTAGTCTAAAGCCTTCCCACTCCACCCCCATCAAAGCTCCATAGAGAAAAGAAGTCTTAACTACATCTCCATGAATATTTTAAACCACTTTCATTTTCTTGGTGGAGTCTTACAAATCCTGATGTTTCAAATTTTCATTAACTAGATGTTTTCATCATTTTAAATCAAAGCTCTGAATGCTTTTTCCAGTCTAGCCCCTTGAACCTAAAGACCAGGTTTCCCAGTGTGCTGTGTTTACATTGCACCTGCTCTGATTACCTGTGTCAAACGGACATTCCAGGAGGCCCCTGAAGAGCTGAAGAGGGGCTGGTGCTTCGGGGTGGAGCTGGGTTTGGGGGGTACAGTGAGGGTGGCCTCCTCCTCCCGCACCTTCCTCGTGGGGTGAGCCGTCTTCAACAGCTCCAGATCTCATCTTTGCACACTCTTCCTGAGCACACCAGAAGGTGCAAACTCTATGACAGGTTTCCATGCTTAATTCACAGCAGCGAGTAATCTTTTCAGTCAAGGGGCTGATTTAATGGCAGGAACTATTTATTTCTCTCTGGGTAGATAGAAACAGATGGACTCTAATTCTTAAGAGCCTTTTTTCAGGAACATCTGGGTCAAAACTAGTATAGTTAACAGATGATGCCGGCAGTAAAAAAAAAAAAAAGGCTTTGTATAATGTCGTTGTCAAGTTTGGTAGACCTCTACTTAATAATTATCAAGAAAGCAATCTAACTCGTGATTACAACAGTTTTGTTCCAGATCGCTGGTTTAAGACCTTTTTGTGACAAGTGGCATGTTTTTCTTGAAAAAAGAAATCATGTCTATTCCCCTGTAATTATTTTTGCCACCAGTGGCAACTTTCTGTATTGGACATATTGGGACATTTTATTTTAGAAACCAAGAAATAAATTCTTGCTAACTTATGGCTGATTTTAGACCATCTATCACATTGTGAAGGCTTTTTTGCTTCTTTATTTTGTCTAACTTCACTCTACCACTGCTTCCTAGCCCTAAAGTGGTCCTGCATGCACTGAAACTCCGTAGGCCAAGTAGAGCCAGAGGAACACCTGTAAGGGTTAGACGGCTAATTCCCGTTCTGCTTAACCAAAAAAAAAAAAAAAAAGGTTGAATGATGCAAGTAAATATTTAAACACAAGACATCTATTCTGGGTAGTCTGAAGGCATCTTCTGGGGAGTATACCCCCTCATACCTCTCATAACAGGATCTCTAGAAGGTCCCAAGGATAAATTGTCTGTATCTCAGAATTGGACTTGCATCTTGGCAGAGTGGATTGAAGGCAAAACCTAAATTCCCAGAACATATCACTGCTATTACTTCCTTCTACATCCTTCTTTTCCAATCTGCTTCTAACAAACAAAGAAGAATCTTGTTTCATTATCTTGTACTCACTCCCGAGCCTTCTCTGCCTAGACTCCCCCAGTTTGCCACTTTTTCTTTTCTCCATCACTCCAGCAGCTCATAAGATTCTGCTCCCCATTCATTCATCCATTTATCCGTTCAGCTTTATAGAAAGCTTAGTCTTTGCACTTTGTAAAATGCCAGAGATGCAAAGCATGCAGCCTATGCTGGAGAAGCTCAGTGTAGACAGAGAGAGTCAAGCAGGAAAGTGATTACCACCCCAGCTCCCCTGTTTGCGTGCCTGGGTCTGCTCTTCCCCACTGGAGCCGTCCCCGCCTCCCCCACCTCCCTAGCAGATGCTGCACCTCTGCTACAGCCTTTGAGCCAGGACCCTGGCATTGGCCCACTCTCTGTGGCAAGATCTAACAGAAGAGTGTGATTTCAACACTCACAGTGGGAGCCGTAGTTCTCCTTCCAGGGTAAACTGTGGTTTATTATTCAAGATCTGTATTTTGTCAATATCCAATCCACAGGATACCCATTAGAGCAGATATTAAAATGCCTGTAGGGGGCGGCCAGTCAGCCACAAAGAGTGAAGAGTGAAGGGTCTGAGACAATAGGGAGTGGTGGAGAGTTCGGCACACCGGAGAACTCACGTCCCATGGGGGGGGGCTGCTTTTAGCCATGTGGGAGGTGGTTCCACTATGGCCGTGATTTTTTAAGGAAAGTGGAGAAGCCAGTTTACATATAAAATCACCTGTTGGTATCTATTTCCGGTTTTTACGAAACACTGTACTGACCACACAGAATGTGTCTGCATGTTGAACCACTTCATTTCCTCTGTTCTTATGAGAAGCATCTGTGCAGCATACAGCGTAGAGACTCGATTTTCGCTTTTGGCTTTTCTCCATAAAAGGCATTTGACCTTCAGCCAGTTGCTTTTCCTCTTCGGACTTCAGTTTGTCATCTATGTAAGAAGGGCAGGACCAGCCAGTCTCAAAGAGCCCAAACCTGAAAATGTATGCTGTGGCACTGTTTGCATATACAGTCGGGCCTTTGTATCCACGGGTTCTGCATCCACGGATTCAACCATCCACGGATTCAACCAACCACGGATCAAAAATATTTGAGGAAAAAACACAGTAAAAATAACAATACTACAATAAACAATAATAAAAATAATAATACAGTATAACAATTATTTACATAGCATTTACACTGTATTAGGTATTTTAAGTAATCTAGAGATGGTTTAGAGTGTATGGAAAGATGCGCATAGGTTATATGCAAATACTACACCATTTTATATAAGGGATTTGAGCATCTGCTCCTGGAACCAATCCTCCATGATGAATGAGAGACAGGATGGATGACTGTGTTCACTCTGTTTATATCCCTCTGTCCCTGTCTATATGCAAATACTACACCATTTTATATAAGGGATTTGAGCATCTGCTCCTGGAACCAATCCCCCATGATGAATGAGAGACAGGATGGATGACTGTGTTCACTCTGTTTATATCCCTCTGTCCCTGTCCTCTCCTGTCTCTCCTTTGGCCAGTGAGCAAAAGCTCGTTTTGGATCAAATGGCTTCTTAAAAAGGGGCTTCTGTAAGGCAATGTAGAATCATCTTAGGTATGGATTTGAAAGTCATGAAGTTACGGATTTAATACTAGAAGAGGACTCAGGGATCTGCTGGTCGACACCCAATAAGGTTAAGGAATGTGCACAAGGCCACATAGATTTTATTGACTTTGCTACATCAGGAAGCTCCTTTCTTTTTATATCAGGTTGGTAAATGGTATTGTAGTAGTTGAGAAGACATAATCCACCATTCTATGAATTATTTCTTCCCTTCTCACCAATAGGATTAGGTTCAAGGTTCATAATAGCAACTACGATCTTTGATCCCATGAACTACCAGAGTCCCAAATTGGAATGGCTCATAGAACATCAGCAAATTAAGCTTTGCATGATCCATGCTAAGTTAAGATCAGCCTTCTCCTTGATTTTTTGGCATTTAGCTACTATTTACATTAGAAAGTGGTTACTTAATATGGTAATTTGGTTCTATAAACATTGCATAAGCTATCTGATTTTTTAAACAATTTAAGCTCCAGAATTAAGAGCCCCATAAAGGGTGCATGTTAGCAGTGCTCTATGGGACATAAATTAAGAAGGGCATTTTTCCAGCTGTAGTTGGATACTGTATTGGTGTTTCAGCAAGCTGCATAATCAGCACAAAGCCCAGGTCATTAGAGTGTGCTGGCAGGAATCAGAAAACCTGCAAATCACCAGAGAGCCCAAATACGCCTGGGTGGAAGTAATCCTTTGAAATTTGACTGTCTGTTCAAGCGATGGCAGGGACCTTGACCTCACATGTAGGAACAAGCAATTGGTCTCATTCCCCTTGGAGAGCATGAGGCCTTCAGCAGCACCTTCCTTACAAGCAACACATCCCCATGTTTAACACATCTGATGGTGTCGCTTCTCTATTTTAAAACCAATGAAAGGCCTCCCTTAGAATAAGTGCAGTCTCCTTCCCATGGCAGACAGAGTGCTCAAGATCTTGTTCTTTCTCTCTGACCCAGTCACTATCAGTCTCAACTTTCCTCACTCAGCTCCAGACCTGCTAGTTTCATTGCTGGTCCTCAAACACCCAGAGCTCTTTCCTGCCTCAGGGCCTTTGACTTGCTGTTTCTACTCCCTAGAAAGTTATTTTCCCGTATCTTCTCTCTGCCTGCTCTACATCATGCCCCAGTGCTCTCTGCATCCCCAGAATTGTCCTCCTGGACCATCGTGGATGACACACGCCTTCCCAGTTACTCTTTATCCTCTTAGGTTGTTTTATTTTCTGCATAGTATCTGCATACTTATCATCTGAAAATTTATTATTATTCACTTGTTTATTTGCTTATTGCCTATATCTCCCAATATAAAATAGGCTTCACTGGAGATGAAGATGTTGTATATCCTACCTAGAGACCTTAGGCAAGTTACATGGGCTTTCTGAGCCTTAGTTTCATCACCAGCAAAATACAGGTATCAATAGAAGTCTGAATACATGGAGTAACATCCCATACGTAGGGATATTGTGCAGATTAAATGGGAACACAAAGAAAGGCCCAACCCCTTGACCCTGCGCTTCATGCCCCTTGTAATCCTGGAGCTAAATAACCATCGACCCATTTTTTATTCTATCAGTCCACCAATGTTTTATTATCCAAAAAGTCCTTCAAAAATAAGTGTTAATGCTCTTTGTAGAAGGTTACAATACAAAATGTATATAATTCTTTCTTTTTGTTTATGTGAGCACTTATTTCTATGAGTATATTAATATATTTTCATCTAATTGTATCATGTTATTTACTTTTTAGTATCTTTTTATATAATATTATTTGTTGATTTTATATTTTGAAATATTCTTCAAAAAGCCATTTCAAATATGGTCTAACACCATATCGCACTGTACTTCATTTAGCCATCACTTAATTATTGCACATTTAGGTTACTTTCAATTTTTCTTCTCTGTAAATAACACAACCCTGAACATCTTTATGCATAAATTTGTTACTGCATCTCTTATTATTTTCTTAGAATTGAAGCCCAGTAGCGGAAATCATTTATTTATGGAGCTTCTCTGTGTCGGTGGGTTGATTTACTGAGCTCTGTGGAATTCCAAACAAATTAACAAAACTCATAAAGAAGGTGCTTTGGTTGAGGAGACAAAGTTCAGACACAGCAAACAGTAGGGAGCAATGCAGCCAGTATAAAAAATTGACTAAGGGCTAAGTGATGTGGTTAAACAGACAAGGCATGGAGGAGTCCTGAGAATAGAAAGCCTGAGGGTAGCAGTAGCTGGAGAGGACCTACAAGGAAGGTTAGACTTGGCATGGCCTGGGCGGATGGGTGGGGAGAGAAGAGAAGGTATTGCAGGGGAGGAGCTGCCCTAGTGGAGGCTTGGAGGCAGGAACAAGCCAGCCTCAAAGCGTCCTGCCTGCGGTCGAGAGCAGCGGGCAGACGAGGTGAGACAGCTTGGACGGAGCAGGAGACACAATGCCACAGTCATGTGCTGGGTACTTACACGGAAGCTAAGTATTATTACCGTCATTCCAAGCACACAGGGGGCTGCTCTGGACAACAGTATGAGCCATCCGTACAAAAGACCAAAATGGAATCCAAATAACAGGTCCAGCTGCTCCAAATCTCTCCCTCCCCCTGTAGTTAACATTTTACTACCCAACCGAGCAACTAATGAATCTGGCCTGGCGCAAATCCCTAGGCACAAATCAGAGTCTGTGTCTAGACGTCCAGGCCTGAGTGCAATTTGCACTTTGCACATCCAGCGCTTTATCACTTATGAGAAATCAGGTTTAATGGGGAAGATGGGGTGGTGTCACCTCCGTCCCCTCCCTTTGGCACAGCGACTATAGAATTAGGATCCCCCTGGATAATGACTGCATTAGGAGACTGAAAGGTCGTAACTGTTTGTTATACGGCTCTGGTTGTTCAGAAGCACTGACTGGGAGCCTTCTCCATCTCGTTGCAGGCTGTGTTTTGTGAAGCTCAAGCTCCTAATGATAGCCATTGAGTACAAGTCTGCCAACCGAGAGAGCCGGTAAGTTTGCTGCAACCCAGCGGCCAGCTGGTACTTACGGTGGTGAGAGTGCACTGTGGTAACGTTTGGTCCACTTCTGCTTTTTGCACATTATTTCTTTGCTTGGAACCCGATGCTGCACCTCTCTGACCCTAGGGTACATTTCAAGGCACGCTCAATCAGACATTGCAGCTTCTATCCCAGACCAGCCTGGCATGCCCAGCCCCCCTGGGCATTCACAATGTTTCTCCAAGGAAGAGAGATGAGCTGCTCAAATATCTCCACCTGAAGATTCCAACCTGGACCTCTCACTCTCTAAGCCTAAAGCCAGGTGCAGGCCCTGTCCTAAAACCCTTCTTCACTGCTGTGAGCAAAAAGCCGGTGGACTCTGGTCTCCTTTACAGCAGGCATGGGTTAGAGCCATGGTGGGAGACACGAGCTCTCTTGATAGCCAAATTACAGGCAGCCTATGGTGTGCTGCATGTGCTTCTCTCAGTGCAACCAAAATCCAGGTGGTAGAATATCAGCTTCATGTGAATTAGCCAGGAGGGTGGGGCTCCAAGGCAGGAGCTCTCTTTACTTATTTATTTTGCACTTAATTATGTGCAAATCAGACTGAAGAGGGACTGGTTCTGGTTGAAATAGATAACACCCCAGCCAATATATGAGTTCACACAGGAGGAGGGAAGCATCTTGCTAACAAGGAATTCTGTTGATGGGGTGCTATATGCATTACAGATAAAGTGGAGATGATTTTTGCTCCCCAGTTCTTATCAATAGTTTTGGAAGAGAGAGAGCTCATTGAGAGATACTCGGGCTTTTGTTCTCTGAAATGACATCCTTAGTCTGTTCCTCCTATAATAAATCGTTCATTTCTGCAGATGCCTACATGTAGAGTACAGATACCCTCAACACATGCCTTAATTAAAACTGAGCAGAGTGCGGGGCAAGACTAGAAGGTTCCTGCTGTCGTCATTTAAGGAATTTTCATTGTCTGGATGAATGGCCCAATAAAGCCAGACTTCCAAATGTACAATCTGTGTCTATGAATAAAACACTGGATTGTAAGCAAGTCAATCCAATGTTTTCTGTTACCTTAACCACCAGATCAGATTGCTCACAAAGTCAATTTGATCAAATGTTGAACTATTTTGAAAATCCAAATCAACCAAAAGGAAAAAAAAAAACAAAAAACAAAAAACGGTAGATTTGGTGGCCACATGTAGAACATGGCCATAGAAGTTAAAAAATATGTATATAGATATACATTTTTCTTTCCTGTGCTGGCAATGTGAAGAATATTATTTGCAAAAAAAATGAGAAAGTTCTGGCTATTTGCTGTTTAATAAAGTGGAATTTTCTAGGATTACTGTTTGCCCATGATTTTGCCAATTCTCATTACCTGTGCTGGGGAATTGTGTATCCTGGGTTTTTGCAAATGATAATCTTTGTGTTGCCAAGTCAGTAAATCTTTGTGTAAGATTTACTTGAGGCAGTGTTCCCTATCACTTTTGTGCATCTCTCAAGAAAGTGTCATAATGTGGATGATGCTGATGCCAAATAGTGTTTTTTGACCATTCTAGAATAATTTCATGGCAGGAGACTGTTCCCTGAACCTTGACCAGCCATCTCCCACCTGCTACCTTTTGGTCACAAGGAGGGAGAGCAAAAGGCTGTTAATGGCTCAACGTGAATCCACTGTCACCACTCTAAGGAAACGAACTCAGAGCACTCTCTGATGACAAAATCTTTTCTCTGATGGACCTTTCAACTGAGTCACAAATCTGAGATGTTTTCAACAAAGCCATATTAACAGATGGAGAGAATTTTTAAATTTTTTTTCGGAAAAGGGCAAAAAGATTTTGTTTGGCTTTGTTTTGGCTTTCTGTGTGCAGTTGCCAGCTTTCACCCTCAAATGTGGCTTGGTCTCAGTGTGGAAGCACATTGGTTCTTGTGGAAAAAGGTGTGTTTGAGGGAATGTGGATCATGCTTCTGAGAAAACACAGGACTTATCAAACACAATATTCATGTTCAAAATGAACGATTTTTTGATTTCTTCCTGAGATAATAATTTTAATTTTTTCTTCATTTAAAAATTCCCCATTTCTCTTGCTCTTACATTTTCTAACCGACCAGGTGTTAAAATTCAGAGAACCTGCGTCTCCTTCCCACCGCCTTGCTTTCGACCCGTGTTTAACTACCTCCTTTGTTGTTGGTTTCACCCCGTGAGACTGTTTCCATGCTTTGCTGGAAAACCTTGTTTTCACATGCATCCTTCAAATGATTTGAAACAAAGGTTTTATTCCTTCTTTCCTTCTGGTGTCCGTCGATTTATTA
The DNA here is from genome assembly GCF_000696425.1 of Galeopterus variegatus. Taxonomy (NCBI): domain Eukaryota; kingdom Metazoa; phylum Chordata; class Mammalia; order Dermoptera; family Cynocephalidae; genus Galeopterus; species Galeopterus variegatus. Next base: position 187,694 of record NW_007728061.1, on the reverse strand, counting down.
TCAAATTGTTTGATTTTAAATTCTTTTCTTGTCGTTTTGCAGAAGCCGAAAGCGGTATGCACTCTTCGTTAACTTTCCTTCCAACCTCCACCCTCTACCTTCGCTCCTAACCACAGGACTAACCATTTGCCAAGAATTCAAGAAGAGAGAGATTATATATATGCATATATAATCTCATTCCCTTGTCTGATATATATATATATATAATATATGTGTATTTATATATATGTGTATATATATATATATCCACCTCCAACAAGAGTACATCAAAATTGAAAGTAGCCTATTGCTGTTTTTTGTTTGATTTGTTGATTCTTTTGGATGATGCACTAACTTCTTTGCAGGAAACCTAAAAAAAAAAAAGGAAAGGCACAATGCTGTTTTCAGTTATGGCACCAATGATGGGAACAAATACTATCAAAGTTGAAAAGGAGGACACTTCTCTCCAGCCCTTTGTGTCTGTTTTGTATTGTCCTGATGTGACTTGGTGTCCGGCAGACTCTGGTGCCATTTTGTCTACATGCCACATCCACATTCCCAGTGACCTTCCCCTCCTTGTGTCGAGTTTCCAGTTTGCAGTGCAGAGTTCATGTCCTTTTATCCACAAAACAGAGACCAAGCCCTTACACATCTGTTTTTCCTTCCACTTATTTTGGTGATAACATTTTGAGTATTTTATTTCTTGGGCGGTGCTCAGTAAAGACTTAGAACACTGCTGCTAGATTGCCAGGTTATCACACTCGATTTACTGAATGAGTACCGTTTATTGAGACAAACGTATGGCTTTTTCCCCTAATGTGTTTGGGCATTTTTCTTCATATGAAGAAGTATCTCAATTTTCACCATGTGACTTCACCCTGTTTTGCTGCTGTTTCATGTTGCATGAAGCATGTCTAAATCGTCATCAGTGGCATTTTTTTTTTTTTACCTTTTTGGGTTAATATTTCAAGCATAGGTTTTTAATAATGTGCTCTCTATGACAGTATTGTTGAAAACATACTACTGAGATGCCTACTTGTTCATCTTTTCAAGAGTTGCTCTTCTTTGTGCTTGTAGTCACTGTCACGTGTTTGTGTTTGTAACTGTGTGTGCGTGCTTGTATGTGTATTTGTCTGGAACTCTTCCCACAGTCAAATTCTTCTGTGATTTTTCTGAGTAGATGTGTATAAATAGAGGTGGCTTCCTGTCAGTTTGGTATTATCGATATGATCCAACTGCGAGAAGTTACTGCAACACTTTGCATCTTCAAAGGTCCACAGTGGTTGCACCTGTGCTGTTGGCTTTTGGCCTTTGAGTCCTTTTATCGTGTGGTGAAGGCATGTTGTGATATAGGCATGACTTGTCTGAAAGTGTACCAAAAAGTGACTTGGCTTGCTCCCAGAACCAGATATCCAGCACTATCCTTCCCAGACCAACTTTCTCTTGCCCATCTATGTGGCCAACATTTTCATTTAGGCAAAGTATATTTTAAAATACCATTTCTAAAATTATTGAGATGGATTCAGGCTAAAAAGTCCTTGCCAGTATCACTAGTGGACGACAGTGGTGGTCATTGGGATCTGACCAACTGGGAGCAATCTTTATTATGCCATATCTGTGTAAGTAAACTGGGCTTAAGTATATTGAAGCATGGAATACACAACCATGTCTACTACATAGATTCTAAAGTAACAGTGTGCTTGTCTACTTGGGTGGGACTCCAGCAGCACTTATTTTAAAGCCCAGAAGGAATGAAAAGTTCCAGAAAGGTTATAAGATTTGAGATTGGGGTTTCTCGAGCTGTGCCCTAACACAGCCCTCGAACCACAGTGACTGCAGTTGTACTCCCTGAGAGGGGACACAGTCGATTCAAGCAAAGTCCCAGCTGACAGCAACTGTATATGAACTTGTGTGATCAAAGAGGCCTCTTCCCAGTGGCATGATTCATCAGGGCATAGCATGACCTGAAGTCCTAGATGATTTCTACCTGCTTGCTGTAGTTAATGAAGTCCCATTAACTTGCTAGACAAATATAATTACCATGTTATCAAGTACAAACTACATTCTCATAGGAGTCATGATATTTTTTAATTGCCTGGGGAATGGTACATTACACCTACCAAAAATGGAAGAAGAGGAGGAGAGAAACACACGTCTATCATACTTATCCATAATAGGAAAAAATTTCCTTTAAAAAATATCTGTTTCAGCTGAATCATTGTCTGCAAAAACAGCAAACAAGTGAAGTTTACAATGATTGAGGAAGAGATCACACTTGTCATGCACAAGTGTCCCCATCAAGTGCCAGTCCTCCAACCTGACCAGTGTTCAGCAAGAGATACCCAACGAAATGCAGTGCAGCTTGAGACCTGGTGCTCCTCTCACAGAGGAAGCTAATAAAGACATTTTCCTGTTGGACAGAGCCCTGCTAGCCAGTTCCACGTGGACGTGTTTTGTGTTTAGGAACACATAGTTCAGTTCTAAGGGAGCTGTATTTTCAATATTGAAATTATTTGCTCCAACTCTCCACGTTGTTTTTATATTTGTATATTTGCATATTTATGCTTAATGCCTCTGGGAGATTGTTAGCTAATTGGCCAACCCACTAGAAGAGGTGGGTCGATGGGCCTGGCTGACGATTAAGTACGGCTTGGTCTTTGAAAGAACACCTGTGGCTTCCTTTCCCCTTATTAGAAGTGAAAAGGCAAACTTTTAGAACTCAGACCAATACTTATGTTTTTCATTCATTCAACAAATAGTTGAAAAGTGCCTATTGCATGCAGAGCTCTAAGCTTGCTACTATGAGAAACTCAAAAGTAGGTAGAACGTGACCGTGTTTTTTGCCCTCTATAGGTTCCTTACATAAAATATGTATTTACTGCATATAGTGGGTGAGTAGACAAAGAATGAGTCTAAATTTAGAACTAGTGTGAGAGCAAAGGAAAAGAAAGAGCAAGTATCCTTGGAGAAGGGACCACACCAGCCCTGTTCTTCCAGCTGTCACCGGATGTTTTCAGTTGAAATCAGTAAGGTCATAGAAGAGAGAGGACAATTTATATGTTCTTTGAAATGAGGGAAACTCCACCCCTGCCAAGAAGATGTCCTTATTGGAATTCTGCTAATGGATGGATGGGCTTTTCTTTTCAGAGATTTTCTTGATTCTTCACATGATACATCTTGAAGTTTATCTCTGGTAAGATAGTGAATTAGACAGAGTTAGAGCCAGAGGACTGATTTAAAGTGGCGCACAGGGAGGGAGACTTTTGGCAGTTGTAAGAACAAAACAAACTTAACATTGGATAATCTCCTAAAGAGATCAGAGATCTTTGGGAAAATTTATGTATTCTCATTAGGAGGTCAATAAGAAATTCTAAGGGTAGTAGGCATTTTGCAGGAAAAAGAAAAAAAAGTAAAGAAAAAACGCACAGGGAGGGAGACTTTTGGCAGTTGTAAGAACAAAACAAACTTAACATTGGATAATCTAAAGAGATCAGAGATCTTTGGGAAAATTTATGTATTCTCATTAGGAGGTCAATGAGAAATTCTAAGGGTAGTAGGCATTTTGCAGGAAAAAGAAAAAAAAGTAAAGAAAAAGGTTACTTCTGCATAGAATCTCTATCCTTTTATATTTTCAAGAAGATGAGAATTAACACTTTATTTAACCTTTCTAGATTTGGAATGTGGGTAGAAGACTTAATGTCTGAAGTATCAAAAACAGTGATGTATTTCCTCAAAGAGTTTTTGAAACTTTGTACTCCTACACAGGGAATATTGAATGTCATGGTCCCCTGGAATCAGAGACATATGCTTCTTTACCAAATCCTTAAATATATGAGCCGAATCCCGCCCAATGAGCATCTTTATGTATCTATATTTCTTCCTTTCACTATTCTCAAGGGCTGGACTCATTCTTTGAATTCCCACCCAGAAGGCTGCCTTAGCGTCATCTAGATATCTGCAAATGGTGCTGCCTCACACCTCACACAGCGACGATCTAAACCCTCTCACCCTGTCCACAGGGAACGAGAGGGCATCCTGGAGTCACATGGCCTGTGAGGTCATTGGAGATACAATCAGCCATAATATTTGAGGAACAAGAGGCACTCCACTGTGCAGACAAAAGTCAGTCCACGTTAGCCAGTCCCCAGATGCTGCATAGGGATAAAATGTTTTGGATACTGCGATCAGTAAAAAGATCTTTTAATGCCAATAGGGTACCTCCTGCATCATTTATTAGCACCAAGAACAAAATGGAAGTTCTGGTGCTGTGAGAGTTTATTTACCTCTCATTTAATTTTATAATCACCTTGCTCATTATTAATAACAATCATGTATTAACAACCTACTATGTGCTAGTTACTCAGCACAGAGTATGCACTTTAATTCTCTTAGAAACACTGTAAGCTAGTGATTATTCACCCCATTTTACAGATGAGGAGAGTGAGGTTGAGTTGTGCCCACGTGCTCAAAGCCAGGCCCTGAACTGGTGAGGCCTGACTCCTGTGCCTGGGCATTTAACCAAAATCAATGGCAAACCTGAGATTTGAACACAGCGTGCCTTACATCGTGTCCCAGATCTTTTCTCTCCACACACTAACTTGGCTAAAGCAAGCTCAAAGACTGCAATAAATCATCCCAACCTGTACTGTCTAGAACGCCAACCCTAAAACTTCACTGTAGACCAATGTTTTTTCACTGTTGATAAAGAAGAAAGGAATTGAAAAGAAACTTTTCATGGATAGCAACCTTGCTAACACTGCGTTTCACAATAACACAGTGGGCTCTGTCACTGGAGTACAATTAATGAAGCAGGTGACATGAAGAAAGGCCACAGTGTACAATGTGAGGCTTGTTTTGCACTTGTATGTCACTGAGGTGATGTGCGTCAAATTTCTCCTTTTGAATTCCATTTTCCAAATCACGGTAGGATTTTTCTCACTCAGAAGCTGTTCTTACATTCTGATAAGAATACAGATCAAAATGTAGACTTTTCCAACTTAAAGGAACTAGCTTCTTTAGGTTCCGAAAGTCCATGGAATTTTTTGTGTGTATGTCCTTATACATTATCCTGAAGTGTACAGTTTTTCACCTGGTAACTTCATCTCATTATGGGCAGGTGTTTTGATAAGAAGCCCTGTATTCCATTCTATGGGGCCAGCTAAGGAAAATCTTTGATAATTCCTGCTGAAAATGAAATGCACTTTGGCTTTTTTTTTTGCATTATTTGCTTTTTTTAAATTATTTTATTATATAAAATAATAAAAGTAACAGTAACCAACCAACATGTATCTAGCCTTCTATACATTGTCACTTAATTCTCTGAAGAAAGACTGTTTTTATCATCGTCCTCCTCTTGTAGGTGAGGAAATTGAGTTCTAAGGAGGCTTAGTAACTTTCCCAAAGTCAGTCAGCTGCTAAGGGGCAGTGCTGGAATCTGGACCCAATTTTTTTTTTTTTTTTTTTTTTTGTCCTTTTTTGAGACCGGCTGCACCACGCTCAGCCAGTGAGCGCTGTGAGCGCACCGGTCATCCCTATATAGGATCCGAACCCGCGGCAGCGCTCCCAGCGCCGCACTCTCCCGAGTGCGCCACGGGCTCGGCCCTGGACCCAATTTCTGATTGCAGAGCCAGGGGGTATAAGAACTGTCATGCAGGAAAGGAGGTAAGAAAATGCGCAAAATCCAGAATCCTGCCTTTCTAAAACGTCATATTTAATTGGCTTTGAGAAAGAAATTCATCTAAGCTGTATAAGCTCTGACCCTTTCCCCTCGTGATCACGTGAAGTCAGAGGGCTTGTTAGACGAATGTGAGGACTTGGCAGGGAGATAATTAAGAGGTGCCCGTACACCCCGCTGCCCCTTGCAAGCTGTGCTATCAGTGTGGCCTGCTGCTCTCTGATTTGGGAGGAATCTCATTGCTGCCTGTGGTTCTAGGCAGAGCAGTCAGATCTTCATAGACTCTTGCTATTACTTCGTGTTAATAACAGCGATGACAAAGGTTCGGTTTCCTTCTGTCAGGTCTTGTTACAGGTGATGGTGGATGTTCTTGTGACCACAGACAGTTATTGTGCAATAATGATAATGCTCAGAGTTCTCTCAACAGAACAAAAGTTGCCCTGGGTCCTTCCTGTATTACTACAGATATAGCACTCTCCTGGCACAGCACTTTTCTGGAATGGTTTTACCAGCAGAAAATGATTACATGTTAATTACTGTCCTCCATGGTGATTGTTTTGGGCAGCCAAGGACTTCCTTTAGACTGATTCCAAATATCTATTACCTTAAATACCAGCTTTTCAGATCAAAGAATACCTCTTTTGTATCTATTTCTTGATTTAAGGTTCCTAAATTCGGCGTCTATTAAGCCAAAGCCTCATCTTAATCTCTGTGTAAGACATTCCTGTATTCTGCTTCTGATCTGCAGAAAATTAAACTTGTTTGTTTCATCCATTTATTAGATTAGGATCTATTTATCTCTTCTGTCAGTCCAAACACAACTTGGTCAGCTAATCTATTTATACCACTTTGAAACAGGACAGTGTATATTTAGGTTTATCCTTCCCTGCAGGCCAAGTTTATTTTAGGAGTAATTTGCATTTGTTTTCTAAGTACAGTTTGCCCCAATTAGAAAATACTAGACACACATCTTATTCAGACACCCCATATATTTTTATGAACAGCAGACTGGAATCATTCAGTATATTTGATTGCTGACATTTTTCTTTTTTGCTGTTTGGGTAGATCCAGTTCTTCCTGCATAGGCTGTACATGGAGTCTACTTCATGTGCTTATCAATGTCATGAAGATATTCGGTTTGCTTCTGCATTGGTTGTGGGTGTGTTGTACCATTCCCCATGGTAGTATGTGGTGTGTATACATGTATGTTTCTGTATGCATATAGGGGTCCCATTAATGTTCTGCCATCTAACGACAAATTAGTACAGCAAGAGCTTTATTAGACAAAAAATGTTTCAACATTGACCATGAATAGCAGTTTCAAAAGGGATTCATTATGAGGAGGGCTATAAAGTCAGATGCCTATGACGGCAGCTAGACTGGCCCATTATACAAACCCAGGCCCTAAAACCTAGGTTTGCTTTGATTTCCTTAAGCAGGAGTGTACCAGCCTGGGAATTAACCAGTGGAGCTTAATGATGGCCTGATCCAACTAAATGTGTGGGCAGTGGACATCATGTTCTGGACAAAATCTTTGGGAAACACATTAAACTAGTGGGCCCCCTATAGAAACAACAGTATGGTGCAGCCTTGAAGGTTTTATTCAGAACATGACCTCACAAATGTGTCTTCTTTCTTTGTTTTTGTTCACTGAGCAGTATATTAATTAATCCTGGAAACCATCTTAAGATCCAAGAAGGTACTTTAGGATTTTTCATCGCAAGTGATGCCAAAGAAGTTAAAAGGTAAGATTTTATTTTTATCTGCCTTTCTTTCTGGCCCAGCCATACACATCTTCGCCTACTAAGGTGGGCGTGCTTCCATGTGTGCAGGGCTCTAACCCCAAAACTTCTTAACGTACCTGTGGGCACCCAATGGTGCAGAGTTTTAGGAAAAAGAGATCATGCTTTCAGATCTTCTGTGGACTCTTTTTACATAGTCAATTCCACATCTTTGATTAGAATAATAAAATTTTAGAACTAGGAGGCCTACTTACCTGCTTCTTCATTTTACAAGAGGGGAAACTGAGGCCCAGAGAACTAAAGTGACTACACAAGGTCATCTAGATTCTTGATGACCCAGAAAACATCACAGGACAACTAGCTACTTTTCCAGTGCTCTTTACTTTATATTATCTAGGCACATTTGCTTGAGAATTACCAGTTTTCTATTGTAAGTGCCAAATGGAATTTCAAAAGGTTTGGGTTAATTTCAGGTGAAATATTGAACTGGCTATATTTCTATTTGCAGTCTTTTAGGTAAGTGGCTGAGGTTGTCAGCTTCAATTGTTAAGCCTCTGTGGGTACAGCCCAGGATTTCACTGGCCTCAATATTTCATGACACTTTTATTAGTATCCTTAATCCTGTTTAAATAGCCTAGGGAATCATAGGGCTCTTTGCAGAACAACATGGAATATTGTTATATTTGATTCTATCCTATGAACTTGTAAAAATTTACTGGCAGAAAATGTGACACAAGTGGTCAGACAGGTCACTCAGCTCAACAGTAATGTTACATAAAGTATTTTAAGTGAGTTATTCATTGTGAAGGTCTATAATTATTTATAAAAGCCTATTGTCTTCATTTAAGGAGTTTCTGCTCAAAGCCAGGCTGTGCTAGGTATGCTACATTCTTTATTGCTACTCCTCAAAATAACCCTGGGAGGTAAGTCTTCTTAAACACTCTGGGCTTTGGTTTCCTCACCTGTAAAACTGAGATACATGATTTGTCTGAAGCCACACAGAACATGAGTACGTTGCCAAGCCCAGATTGGAACTGGTCTCTCCTTCTCTAAAACCCACTCTCTTTCAAGCAAATTTAAGAATGCTAACACACTCTTATGAGGACTTACTATGCACCAGCACTGTTCTAGGTACTAGATTATCTGTATCTATGAACTCATTTAATCCTCACAGCAACATCGTGTGATAGGTAGCATTACAATTTTCCACGTTACATATGAGGAAACTGAGGCACAGATTGGTAAACTAAGATTGCTCAAAGTCACACTGCTAGTGAGTAACAGAGCCAGGATTTAAAGCCAGGAAGTCCAGTTTCAGAGTCTGTACTCTTAATTATTTGCCAAGGAGTGAGCCTGACATGCTGGATACAGAACAGTGACATTGGACAGCTGATACTTAAGATTTTCTTTCTCCTCATCCACTCTAGCAAACTAGCCATATTTGTTACAAAAGCTTTCAGGAAAAATAAAATATGGCATGGAGGAACAGAAAAAAGTTTTTTTAGACTGAGCTCTCTAATAACTTAAATTTACTTCTGCAAATTGGGAAAAGATGACCATCACTGAGTTGTGGGAAAGAAATACCTCCCTACCCAGTTCATGGAGCCTCACTATTCTTCAGACATATCCTGAGAACTGATTTCACATGAGAAGAGAAAGTGGAAACGACTAGGGCTGAAGCCCCTGCCTGCCCCCAGGTCCTCTAGAAGAGAAAGCTGTGCTGTTGTCCAGACTGTGAGATGCAAACGCTTGAAGCAGCATCTCAGCTCCAAATACAGGAGGCTGGGGAGCACAGCAGCCCCATATATCTCGTGTACCTCCCAGATAGCAAATATAACATGAAGCTCCCATTTGTGTAATTCTATTTCCTATTGCATCTCTCACTAATGAATGTCACAAATACCAGGCAGTCCAAAAAACAAATTACCTCCTATATTAGAGACTGCAATATGTCTCATTTCAGTGCTTTATGATATTCACAAATACATGCTGACACAATCAGCTGCAACACCAGCCTGTAATTTTCCGTGGTGTGCGATGTGTCACAGCAAATGCTGTCAGTTAGGGAATTTCAAATAGATGAAGACTGCAGAAAACCACAGGAAGGACATTGGAGATTTGAATGAAACTAAACAAGTTTTGTAAAAATGGAAAAGTAGATTATGGTGATCTAGTATTGAATTTACACCCTCTGCTGCCAAAAAACAACAAAAGAAGTTAATGAGTTCTAGCTCATAGAAATTTTCACATGTAGTGTTTTAGAAGAAAATTTACACCCTCTGCTGCCAAAAAACAACAAAAGAAGTTAATGAGTTCTAGCTCATAGAAACTTTCACATGTAGTGTTTTAGAAGAAAAGTGAAACAATTCAATTCCAGTCTCAGAGAGGTCACTTTGGGATGGGCATTTGGGCACTTGTACTTTACTCCTTGACACTAAGTATTTTTCTTTTTAAATAACCTTGGGACATCGTCTTTAATATAGGAGTCAAAACGGTGGCTCATTGACTCAGTTTGGCTTGCAGATATGATTATTTTGAGTTATAATTTTAAAAATTGATTAGTTAGGGGCCGGCCCGGTGGCGCACTGCTGCAGTGCGCCGCTTGGGAGTGCGGCGGCGCTCCCGCCAAGGGTTCGGATCCCACATACAGACCGGTTCCCGCTCACTGGCTGAGCGAGGTGCGGGCATAGCACCGAGGGTTGCAATCCCATTGCCGGTCCCGGTCCGGTATGGGCGCAGCACTGAGGGTTGCGATCCGTTGCTGGACACGAAAAAAGACAAAAAGGAAAAAAAAATTGATTAGTTAACAAGGTGAAAAAGTCATGAACTTTTACATAAAAATTCTTATTGTTGCTTTCCCCTGAAAAGTTGGCAGAACCAACAATACTGGGAAGCATTCTTATATTCATTCATTCATTCATTCATTCATTCACTCATCAAATTCAGCTTACTGCTTAGGAGGCTCTATACTAGGTGCCAGGGAAACGGTGGTGAACAGTGCTGAGAAGCTACATAAAAATTCTTATTGTTGCTTTCCCCTGAAAAGTTGGCAGAACCAACAATACTGGGAAGCATTCTTATATTCATTCATTCATTCATTCATTCATTCATCAAATTCAGCTTACTGCTTAGGAGGCTCTATACTAGGTGCCAGGGAAACGGTGGTGAACAGTGCTGAGAAGCCCCTGCTGTCCTGGGGCTCACGTTCTACGGAGGAGAGAATTATAGTTTTTCTTCCCGTGGTGAAAGAACACATGCCACTGGGTCACTGACTTCAATTGGGTACAAGTGAAGGCTACTTGGAGAGGGAGGTGGTATTTGAGTAGGGACTGAGATGCTGAGAAAGAGTCTATCATGCAAAGATCAGACGGGAAGAGGAGATTTGGTGGGAAAAAGTTCCTTGCATGCAGGGATCCCAAGAAGGAAAGTGTGGCCAGGGGAGCAGGTGAGGAGGAGAGTGGTATGAGATGAGGTTACAGACAAAGGCAGAGGCTGGTCCCTATAACACTTTATTCAGAGGTTGGATTTGTTATAAAATGGAAGTCATTGACCGTTTTCAGCTGGGGGGTGATGTGGTCTGATTTACATTAGTGAAAGGCTGTTCTGCATGCATTGTTGAGAAGGGAATGGGATGGAGCAGGAGAGGAGGCGAGAGGCTCAGAGACATTGCATGGTGCAGGTGAGATGGGGTGGCAGCCTGGGCTGGCTGGTGAGTGGGAGTGTCGAAAAGTGACTTCCATTCAAACTATATTTCAGAGAGTCAGCAGGACCCACTGATGAGCTGTATAGAAGTGAGGGAGAAAAGAGATCAGGGACGACACGTGGATTTGTAGCTCAAGCAGGAGGGTGATCATAGCTCCGTCTTACTGAGACAGGGAAAACTGGAGGAGGAGCAACTTTTGGGTGGTAGGAATTTAAGAATTCTCTTTGGGCTGTGTTAAGTGGAAGAAGGTGCTGCACATACTCATGGAGATGTAAAGGCAGTTGGATCTAAGAGTTTGGCGTTCTGGGGAAATGTGAGGTCTGGAGACATACATTTGGGAGCTGTTTCTATGAGGGTCCTGTTTCGGAGAGCAGGGAAGCAAACACCAAGAGACTGGAGTAGATCCCGAGGAGTGTGAAAAGGACCTTGGAATCCACGGCCATGGATTTAGAGTGAGATCAGTGTGTTTTCCTCCCCAGCAGCACTCAGCTGCTCAGGTGCAGGTGTGCAGTAAGGTAGGGCTTTGCCGGGTGAGCATGGCCGAGGCAGAGATGAGGGGAGGAGGGAGAGAATGGTGCTTGCAATGAAGTGGCACTTGGCAGAGATCAGCTAGAGCATAGACATTCTGCCTTGTCCAGTTGGGGGATGTGACCCAGGTCACCACGGACACCGCGGTCCTCGCCTCAGTTCACTCATTAGCCTAACTGGTCTGACCCTGGAGGACATTATGTTATGTGAAATATGCCAGGCCCAGAAAGACAAATACCGTCACGATCCCTCTTATATGTGGGATCTAGAAAAATAGAACTCATAGAAGCAGAGAGTAGAACAGGGGCCACCAGAGGCTGGGAGGGATTGGAGAGATGTTGGTCAAAAGCTACAGAATTTCAGTTAAGAGGACTAAGTTCAGAAAAATCAGTTGTACAACGTGGTGACTGTAGTTACGAACAATGTGTCCTATACTAGAAAATTGCTAAGAGAGTACATTTTAAGGGTTCTCACCACAAAAACGATAAGTATGTAAGGTGATGTGTATGTTAATTTATCCACTCCACAATGCATACATCAAAACATTTCACAAATATATACAATTTTATTTGTTAATTAAAAATTTTAAGTTAAATTTAAAAAAGAATCCAGCTTTAATTTATGAGGTAACCACACTTCATCTTTTCAGTTGTCTACTCAGGCCTGTTATCATCTCTTTAGTACAGGTGTGTATGATACCTTGGGTTCTGATGCCGGACTGAATCCTGGCTCTGCCACTGTCTATTTGTTAATTAAAAATTTTAAGTTAAATTTAAAAAAGAATCCAGCTTTAATTTATGAGGTGACCACACTTCATCTTTTCAGTTGTCTACTCAGGCCTGTTATCATCTCTTTAGTACAGGTGGGTATGATACCTTGGGTTCTGATGCTGGACTGAATCCTGGCTCTGCCACTGTCAGCTGTGTGGCGTCGGGCAGGGCACTTAACCTCTCTGTGCTTCAGTTTCCTTATCTGTAAAACAGGGATAATAATCTTAACTTCTTCAAAGGGTTGTTTGAGGATCAAATATATTAATGCTTGTAAAATGCTTAGAAAAGCCCCTGGACTATAGTCTGTGCTCTATAAATGTCAGCTACAATTGTTGTTGACATTAGTGTCATTACCTAATAACACTAGGAGCATCACAGGGCAGAGAAACTGGCCAGAGGAAGTACATGCAAAGTTACTTTCCTCAACCCGGGTGCTTTCTCTTTTCCCCTCCTTCCCAGTTCAGGGTGCCTTACCCTTGACTGGGTTCTTAACCACATCACCACACAAAGAAAATAGTCAGCCACCTTTTCTTTTTTTGCAACATGGATGACAGTTGATACTTAAGGAAATAATGTAAGAGTTTCTAAGACAGAAAGAGCATCGGATTTGGATTTAGAAGCCCTGGGAGTTGGCAGCCTCCAGCAGGGTTGACTTTGGGCAGGTCATGACAACCTCCTCAATTTATAGATGAGGACACTGAGTCCCAGAGATTTTGGCTGCAAAATCTCCAGATCCAAAAGTCTTATTAACACTGGTTTCCAACGGGTGCCACTCATAAGTGTAAGTCCTGTGAAAAACATAAAAAGGAACCTAAGAACCAAATGGTCGAGAATTGGGTTTATTTCTTTAGCCCTGGTCAAGGAAAGACCATGTGTACCCCTGGCATTCAGTCTCATGTTGGGAGTGGTGAAGGCGCTAAGCCAAAGATTTGGTGAGTTCCTGGATCCAGAGGGCTATAAGGTTGTTCCAGTGAATTTCACCACCTCCCCAGTACTGAAAAGGCACAGGTCTCTCGTGCTGTTCTTGTAGGCACTGTGATACTAAATAGTGCTCAAAAGATCCTATTTCTCTTGTCCAGAATATCTCAGACACAGCCAATGCACTTTGTAATCACATGTTGATGCTTGAGTCAGATTAGGGGATTTTCTTGTTGATTGCTTCTTTTACCAATCCCTTCAACAGCCTCTGCTCACCCCATTCCAGTGGTCACCTGGGCTTTGCTCCATCGTGAGAAGAAAACCTTCATTTATTACACATTCTCAGCACTGGAGAGTATGGGAGTTGGCCAGCTAGGTTGGGAGTGAAATGAGCTATGAAATCCCAGAGGGAGTTTGACAGAAGAACTGCAGCCTCACTGCTTTTGTTTTCGCCCCTCCACCCTTCTCTCAAACCCCTCTCACTTTGGCAAGAAAATATGCTTTCAAAGTGGCAGGGTTAATGTTTTTATTTGGCCGAGAAATGTCATACTTGTGCCCCCTTTAATATATATTTGAGCAGACTGTGGGGATTTAAGCGTTGCCTTTAACTTCCCCACCAAGGGCCCAGGGCTGATTGCCCATGTGTTTTGACGAGCAGCACTGAGTGCTGTTCTCCAAAATGAAAGATCAGCAGGCAGAGGCGGGATGTCACATCAGCAACCTTTCTCCCAGTTTCTTTTCAAATGGAAGTTTATGAAAAGAAGCACTAAGTCAAATCACAGAATCCTGTGTTTGAAATAAACGGTCTTGCAACAAACATTTCCGTCTGCAAACGTCTAAACCTTTCGGAAGATTAAAGGAAATTAGTGCTGGCATGTTTCATTAATTTGGCACCACCGCGGAGGAAATGTGGTACTCATTTCATTTGGGTGGATTATGAAACGTGTCAGTTTTTCCATTCTCTTTCTCCAGGGCATTTTTTTACTGCAAAGCCTGTCATGATGACATCACAGATCCCAAAAGAATAAAAAAATGCGGCTGCAAACGGCGTAAGTAGTGTTTTTTGCCCCCGTCCCTCTTGCTCCTTCCTATTCCCCTAATTTGTTTTCCTTCTCCTTTTCCTAACAGAGAAACACTAAGCATCAAGAGTTTTCTTGAATATGTTTATGTTTCACCCAGCATTTTAAAGAGACATGAAATAAATATCTGTCCTCGCTCTGTTAGAGCAGAGGATGGAAAATCACCAGCGTCAACACTTAGGAGGGAACCTAGTACTTAATCCTCACTTCTTGACTCTAAAGCGGTGCTTAGGTAGGTGTGTCCAGTCTAACAAGGTCAAGTGTGTTGTATAAAAAGGAGGACGTTTAAGGCCATAGAGGAGAGAGTGTTTTTGCATGGTGATTTCCAGTGGCCGGGGTCACCAACTGAAAAGACAGCCATAGGACTGAGAGGGAAACTTAGTCGAAGTACTCAGTCTCCCAGATGGGAGACAGCTTTCTTCCCATTTGGGATTCCTGCAGGTTTTAGCACCAAAGGTCAGAGTTTTCAATTGTGGTGCTCTTGGACTGCCCCAAGAAAAGAATTTTGCCATTGTTAGTGGGTTTCAATCGCCATTGTCCCCAAAGTCCAACCTCAAGCACCATTGCTCTTTGGGGGAGATTGGGCTCAGTAGCTTCTGGCATATTCTGGCTCACACCCCTTCCAAAGCAACTTGCTGATGGAGCCTTTTGAGAAGGATATGGTGAGTCAGGAACGTTAGATTGTGAGCTCCTCACATACCATGACTTAAAGTAGCCTTTCTTCAGTAACATGCTGCATTACCTAGTAGAAATTGTTCTCAACCTTAAAGAACCCCAAATAGTAACGCCTTCCTTCCTATGGTGAGTTACTGTTTTAAAAGCTCCTGTGAACATTGCTTTGATCCTCACCATAACCCTGTGTGATTGGCAAGGGGTGTTATTACTCTCATTTTACAAAAAAGAGGAAACCAAGCTTCCAAGTTTAGTGAGAGGATGAGATTGTTGACTTTCACACAGCCACTAAACATACAGGGATTCAGGCTCACCTGAAGCCTCTCTTGATGCTGTTCGGCTCCTCACATACCATGACTTAAAGTAGCCTTTCTTCAGTAACATGCTGCATTACCTAGTAGAAATTGTTCTCAACCTTAAAGAACCCCAAATAGTAACGCCTTCCTTCCTATGGTGAGTTACTGTTTTAAAAGCTCCTGTGAACATTGCTTTGATCCTCACCATAACCCTGTGTGATTGGCAAGGGGTGTTATTACTCTCATTTTACAAAAAAGAGGAAACCAAGCTTCCAAGTTTAGTGAGAGGATGAGATTGTTGACTTTCACACAGCTACTAAACATACAGGGATTCAGGCTCACCTGAAGCCTCTCTTGATGCTGTTCGCTGAGTGCCCTAATTGTTTTTGCAGGAGGGGAGGGCAAGGTGCCTCATCTCGGGTCTGATGAGTAAGAGCAGTTATGAAAGATCGCCCCATGAAATGCTTTTTCACCAGCAGAAACTAGATGGAAGAGTATAATTCCTGGGATATACCAACTGAAGCCAGGACCTTTTTCACTGTACTCCTAAACAGGGGCACAGTAACTGTAAAACCAGTGTGATTTGAATGTCACACTGCTGGAGCACAGAGACACTGTCCAGTCACTGGGGCAAGTACCTGTGGGGCGTAATCTTGGTCTAGAGACGTTTCTGTAGAAATTCCTAAGGCTGGTTCCCAAGTTTGGGGCAAAACCCACTGTTTCACTGTCCTTCTCCACTGACTTAATCTCACCAGCAGAAACTAGATGGAAGAGTATAATTCCTGGGATATACCAACTGAAGCCAGGACCCTTTTCACTGTACTCCTAAACAGGGGCACAGTAACTGTAAAACCATTGTGATTTGAATGTCACACTGCTGGAGCACAGAGACACTGTCCAGTCGCTGGGGCAAATACCTATGGGGCATAATCTTGGACTAGAGACGTTTCTGTAGAAATTCCTAAGGCTGGTTCCCAAGTTTGGGGCAAAACCCACTGTTTCACTGTCCTTCTCCACTGACTTAATACACAGGGTCCCCCTTCCCCGAACTCTGTCGCCTTACCAAGATGAGTTTATTGGTATCTAAGNTTAAGAGTTCTCACCACAAAAACGATAAGTATGTAAGGTGATGTGTATGTTAATTTATCCACTCCACAATGCATACATCAAAACATTTCACAAATATATACAATTTTATTTGTTAATTAAAAATTTTAAGTTAAATTTAAAAAAGAATCCAGCTTTAATTTATGAGGTAACCACACTTCATCTTTTCAGTTGTCTACTCAG
The DNA here is from genome assembly GCF_000696425.1 of Galeopterus variegatus. Lineage (NCBI taxonomy): Eukaryota > Metazoa > Chordata > Mammalia > Dermoptera > Cynocephalidae > Galeopterus > Galeopterus variegatus. The sequence continues at coordinate 171,043 of NW_007728061.1, read as the reverse complement.
GCCTGTTATCATCTCTTTAGTACAGGTGTGTATGATACCTTGGGTTCTGATGCCGGACTGAATCCTGGCTCTGCCACTGTCAGCTGTGTGGCGTCGGGCAGGGCACTTAACCTCTCTGTGCTTCAGTTTCCTTATCTGTAAAACAGGGATAATAATCTTAACTTCTTCAAAGGGTTGTTTGAGGATCAAATATATTAATGCTTGTAAAATGCTTAGAAAAGCCCCTGGACTATAGTCTGTGCTCTATAAATGTCAGCTACAATTGTTGTTGACATTAGTGTCATTACCTAATAACACTAGGAGCATCACAGGGCAGAGAAACTGGCCAGAGGAAGTACATGCAAAGTTACTTTCCTCAACCCGGGTGCTTTCTCTTTTCCCCTCCTTCCCAGTTCAGGGTGCCTTACCCTTGACTGGGTTCTTAACCACATCACCACACAAAGAAAATAGTCAGCCACCTTTTCTTTTTTTGCAACATGGATGACAGTTGATACTTAAGGAAATAATGTAAGAGTTTCTAAGACAGAAAGAGCATCGGATTTGGATTTAGAAGCCCTGGGAGTTGGCAGCCTCCAGCAGGGTTGACTTTGGGCAGGTCATGACAACCTCCTCAATTTATAGATGAGGACACTGAGTCCCAGAGATTTTGGCTGCAAAATCTCCAGATCCAAAAGTCTTATTAACACTGGTTTCCAACGGGTGCCACTCATAAGTGTAAGTCCTGTGAAAAACATAAAAAGGAACCTAAGAACCAAATGGTCGAGAATTGGGTTTATTTCTTTAGCCCTGGTCAAGGAAAGACCATGTGTACCCCTGGCATTCAGTCTCATGTTGGGAGTGGTGAAGGCGCTAAGCCAAAGATTTGGTGAGTTCCTGGATCCAGAGGGCTATAAGGTTGTTCCAGTGAATTTCACCACCTCCCCAGTACTGAAAAGGCACAGGTCTCTCGTGCTGTTCTTGTAGGCACTGTGATACTAAATAGTGCTCAAAAGATCCTATTTCTCTTGTCCAGAATATCTCAGACACAGCCAATGCACTTTGTAATCACATGTTGATGCTTGAGTCAGATTAGGGGATTTTCTTGTTGATTGCTTCTTTTACCAATCCCTTCAACAGCCTCTGCTCACCCCATTCCAGTGGTCACCTGGGCTTTGCTCCATCGTGAGAAGAAAACCTTCATTTATTACACATTCTCAGCACTGGAGAGTATGGGAGTTGGCCAGCTAGGTTGGGAGTGAAATGAGCTATGAAATCCCAGAGGGAGTTTGACAGAAGAACTGCAGCCTCACTGCTTTTGTTTTCGCCCCTCCACCCTTCTCTCAAACCCCTCTCACTTTGGCAAGAAAATATGCTTTCAAAGTGGCAGGGTTAATGTTTTTATTTGGCCGAGAAATGTCATACTTGTGCCCCCTTTAATATATATTTGAGCAGACTGTGGGGATTTAAGCGTTGCCTTTAACTTCCCCACCAAGGGCCCAGGGCTGATTGCCCATGTGTTTTGACGAGCAGCACTGAGTGCTGTTCTCCAAAATGAAAGATCAGCAGGCAGAGGCGGGATGTCACATCAGCAACCTTTCTCCCAGTTTCTTTTCAAATGGAAGTTTATGAAAAGAAGCACTAAGTCAAATCACAGAATCCTGTGTTTGAAATAAACGGTCTTGCAACAAACATTTCCGTCTGCAAACGTCTAAACCTTTCGGAAGATTAAAGGAAATTAGTGCTGGCATGTTTCATTAATTTGGCACCACCGCGGAGGAAATGTGGTACTCATTTCATTTGGGTGGATTATGAAACGTGTCAGTTTTTCCATTCTCTTTCTCCAGGGCATTTTTTTACTGCAAAGCCTGTCATGATGACATCACAGATCCCAAAAGAATAAAAAAATGCGGCTGCAAACGGCGTAAGTAGTGTTTTTTGCCCCCGTCCCTCTTGCTCCTTCCTATTCCCCTAATTTGTTTTCCTTCTCCTTTTCCTAACAGAGAAACACTAAGCATCAAGAGTTTTCTTGAATATGTTTATGTTTCACCCAGCATTTTAAAGAGACATGAAATAAATATCTGTCCTCGCTCTGTTAGAGCAGAGGATGGAAAATCACCAGCGTCAACACTTAGGAGGGAACCTAGTACTTAATCCTCACTTCTTGACTCTAAAGCGGTGCTTAGGTAGGTGTGTCCAGTCTAACAAGGTCAAGTGTGTTGTATAAAAAGGAGGACGTTTAAGGCCATAGAGGAGAGAGTGTTTTTGCATGGTGATTTCCAGTGGCCGGGGTCACCAACTGAAAAGACAGCCATAGGACTGAGAGGGAAACTTAGTCGAAGTACTCAGTCTCCCAGATGGGAGACAGCTTTCTTCCCATTTGGGATTCCTGCAGGTTTTAGCACCAAAGGTCAGAGTTTTCAATTGTGGTGCTCTTGGACTGCCCCAAGAAAAGAATTTTGCCATTGTTAGTGGGTTTCAATCGCCATTGTCCCCAAAGTCCAACCTCAAGCACCATTGCTCTTTGGGGGAGATTGGGCTCAGTAGCTTCTGGCATATTCTGGCTCACACCCCTTCCAAAGCAACTTGCTGATGGAGCCTTTTGAGAAGGATATGGTGAGTCAGGAACGTTAGATTGTGAGCTCCTCACATACCATGACTTAAAGTAGCCTTTCTTCAGTAACATGCTGCATTACCTAGTAGAAATTGTTCTCAACCTTAAAGAACCCCCAAATAGTAACGCCTTCCTTCCTATGGTGAGTTACTGTTTTAAAAGCTCCTGTGAACATTGCTTTGATCCTCACCATAACCCTGTGTGATTGGCAAGGGGTGTTATTACTCTCATTTTACAAAAAAGAGGAAACCAAGCTTCCAAGTTTAGTGAGAGGATGAGATTGTTGACTTTCACACAGCCACTAAACATACAGGGATTCAGGCTCACCTGAAGCCTCTCTTGATGCTGTTCTCTGAGTGCCCTAATTGTTTTTGCAGGAGGGGAGGGCAAGGTGCCTCATCTCGGGTCTGATGAGTAAGAGCAGTTATGAAAGATCGCCCCATGAAATGCTTTTTCACCAGCAGAAACTAGATGGAAGAGTATAATTCCTGGGATATACCAACTGAAGCCAGGACCCTTTTCACTGTACTCCTAAACAGGGGCACAGTAACTGTAAAACCATTGTGATTTGAATGTCACACTGCTGGAGCACAGAGACACTGTCCAGTCGCTGGGGCAAATACCTATGGGGCATAATCTTGGACTAGAGACGTTTCTGTAGAAATTCCTAAGGCTGGTTCCCAAGTTTGGGGCAAAACCCACTGTTTCACTGTCCTTCTCCACTGACTTAATACACAGGGTCCCCCTTCCCCGAACTCTGTCGCCTTACCAAGATGAGTTTATTGGTATCTAAGAACAAGAACCTCTAACTTCCCGGGACCTATGAATTTCCCAATTCTGACAACCTATCAGGAAGAACATCTAAGAAAGTATAAGGCACATGACAAACCTCAGTCCCCTGCAGTCCCCTCAGACTCCATGACTCAAAAGGCCCTTCTCACCAGCCGGTCAGCCCCAGTCCTGCTCGGTTGGTTGTGAACACAGATGCACGCTCAGCTGACCAGGCATCGCCTGGCTCATTCCCAGCAGAAGGGGCACAATGTTTTGAGGGTAGAGGTAAACAAAAGAGAGTAGCAGATACAAGAGGGTGAGCTCCTTGGCAAAGGAACTCTCGTAGTAAGGGGGTTGGGAAAGGCAGGAGATTGTTGAGGACAATAATCCGTGACAGGTTATTTGCCAGAGCCTCATCCCACTGGGGTATCAATGAAATGGCAGGACTGTGACTCACTTATTGATTAGCTGTTCCCATACTTGTGAGTACCTTCTCTGTGCAAGGTGCCACTCTCGGTGCAAAGGATGGAGTGGGGAACGAGGTAGGGACCTTCCTGAAACCCCTACGCTAGCGAAAGGAGACGAATCACGAGCCTATAAACAATTAAATAAGTTTAGAGTGAATCCAGTGCTAAGAAGAGAGAAGAGATTCCCTGAGGGTGTGAGGAATTTTGTAGGGATGCTGCTTTATAGCTTGGAAGGTCAGGAAGGCTTCCGTGGGAAGGCCACCTTGAAGCCAAGACCCGATTCAGGCAGGGACAAGAGTGAAGGTGGAAGCCGAGAGTCAGGAATCGGTCTGAAGCGCTTGAGGACGGAAGGAAGGCCAGGGGGGCTGACGGCTCTGGGGACAGAGCAGCACGAGATGAAGTCAGAGAGGAAGGCAGGCCCGTGGCAAGAGCCGTGGGCCTTAGTCCTATACTAGGAAGCCACTGGAAGATTTTAAGCAAGGAATCGCATTATCAAGTCTTAGTGTAAAAAGCTGTCCCTCATGAGTGGGTAGAGAACAGACTCGGGCAGCAAGAGTGGAGAGGAAAGACGAGAGCACGTCGCTGACTCTCGCTGTCATACTGCAGTGTCCCTCATAGGACACCATCGTGAAACATAAAAGACAGTTTTTAAAGTTCCTAGAAATAAGCATTTTGCCTCTAAGGTATTTTTCCATCTTGGTTCCAGGCAAGCAAACATCAGGGGACTTTAGCTTCATCCTGGAGAGGGAGGCTCATGCTTGTTTGAAATAATTGTATTCTCTCCTTTCCCTTAAAGTTGGTTGAGCTAGTGACGTGTGTGATCTCCCCTCACGCATGGCACAGATTGCTGCAAAAGGACTGCCTCCACCAAGCCATGCCAGGGTGACAGGGGCTCACGCCCCTCTCTCTGCATGTCCCGCCCCTCCCCACCGCCTTGGGCACCTCATCTCAGAAAGACCCTCGGCTAGGAGGTTACTATTTGATAACGATCAGGAATTGTCCAAATATTGTTCTTCCTAATTAAAAGGCCATAGCACAGAGGGCAGAATGCGGATGTGTGTGTTCGGGGTGAGGGGCTCATTAGAATAAAATGAATTATTCAACATAAACCTTCCCATGCAGGCCAGGCAAGTGAAGAAACGGGAGAAGAGACGTTTTGGCTGTACCGGAGTTAGAATTGTCAATAATGCACTGGGGGGCTTCCCATGGCTTTGGACGGCCATTGCCAGTATCCTGTCTAAGTTGGAGAGGGTCGCTGACCCACACAGTCATTCATCCAAACCTGTTAGTCCAGGTATTAATGATTCGCCCTGGGTGGATCCATCTCCATGAGCGCAGAGCTGATGGCAGTAACTGGCCTTTCTCCACAGCTTCCTAAACCTCCTCCCCAGCCCAGCTCTTCCCCTCCTCCCCCACTCCCACCTCCCCGTTCACTTTTGTTCAGCAACCTTCAGTGTGTCATGTCGTGTTATCCAGAGCCACACTGAGTGTGGACGTTCCATTTCTGGAAATCCTGTGGTAGTATAGTTTAACTTCTGCATTTCTTCCCATTTCTTCATAGCTCTCCATCAAGGAAGAAAGTCCAATTCAGCTGTCTGGCCAAGGAGCAAGCTCTCAGAGTCTAATATTTACCCATTTTCTTTTTCTATATAACAAACCTGGTCTAATGATGTACAATTTTTTTTCCTAGCATCTAAAAGTTTGCCAAAGGGTGGACTCCTAGGGGACAAGTCATGTCTAGATTGATGTGTTTGAAGGAATTTTCTTTAACTTCTAATCATTGACATATCTTTGATTTATTTTTTTCTCTTTGCTGCCTTGGAATACGGCCCCTACTCTATTTTTACTGCACACTGGTAGTGATATATTGTGAGTAAAACGGGTTCCCAGCAGCCCGGAGTCCAGTTTCCCCTTTCTTTCTCTAGAAGAGATACTTTTATTTTCTGTGCAGTTTCAGTTTCTTTTTTACTTTTGGTATTTATGTTGCATGTAGCAGTGACATCACACCCCAACCCCCTCATCCCCCAACCTGGTCTGCAGAGCAGCCCAGAGCTGGAGAGTTCCCAGGAGCCCACCCTCCGTCCATCCAACCCAGCCCCCCAGCCTCTGGCCAGCTTCTGTCTTATTTTTCCATTTGAAAATAAGACCTTGACAACAGTGTGTTTCTCTTGAAGGCCCTGTTTTAGGACTTTTAAGGGACACGGATTAGGCTAAGATAATTACCACTATAGCTCCAGATGCCTCATCAACGGGGAGTCATTGTCATGCTTGCCTTTGATGAGGTATACTTGTTCTCCTCTCCTCCTGAGCTTCCAGTCATCTCCAGAAGGAAACACATACGCTATATATATATTCCTGTGATGTGATATATATATATATGATATATACCAGGACTTTATATGTAAAAATGTATATTTTTATATATAAGCATAGAGATATTCCATAGAAGAGTGATGCATTTATTACAGTATACGTGCCTCTCTGTATGAGAAAGTGTTTGCTAGAGAATTAATTGAATACCCAACTTTGGGACTGTAAGCATCTAAACTGCCTTACCGGAGACAAGTATTTCCACAGTGGTAATTATTTTCTACAGTCTATGAAGTTCCCTTGCTTTAAAATAAAACTTCTCTTTTAGTCAATACCCAGTAGGACATACCCAGTTCCTTTATGAGTGTTTGTTAGACATTTTGGAAGATCCATTTATTTGTTTAAAGCAGAACAGATGACCCAAGAAGAGTGTTCCATTTCATAAGGAGCTATGTAGAAGTCTGAACAAGTCAGTGTAAGTCTCTGAACCTCTAACTTAGTCAACAAGCAGGATCCTCTCTCACCCAACAAGATGTGGCAATTGAGCAGGAGCTTTAAGGCCAGTATTTTAGTGTGTGACTTAGAGCAATGTTGCTCTCAGTTGCACCAGCAAGGAGCATCAGGTTTTTACTCATGTACATAAGACTCCACTGAAAGTGAGATCCAGCCTGTAGACCAGTTCAGGACAATGGCTCTGGAATTTGGAGAAGATGTTTCTGCATTTAGTCCTCTCATATTCCTTTCCTGCAGAAGAGGCAAGTTGATTATCTGACTGTGGCTAGTCTTTACTATTTGGAAGGTATAGAATGCTCAATGTAAAAACAAAACGATGAACTTCTTCAACTCCATGCACAGTTTTGACAAAATTGACTTTGCAGCTCCCTTCGTTTGCAAAATGCTTTTAAGGATGGCTTGAGGGCATGAGCTACTTCATACCTGCAGAGCTTCCCCGTATCTGATGCTGTTTCAGAATCAGAGGGAAAATGTGATGTCAATCAACACACAACTGTAGTGCCAAATTCTTCTGCCTTCTCCAGCCACCGTGGCTGTTGAGGGCAGAATCAGCTAGGTCAGTGTGCTCTGTGCTGCTGACGTTAACTAGCTTTTTCTTTTCCCTCTTTCTGTTCTTGAAAAACCCCCTGGAAGGCCTTTCTTCTTCCTCCAGAAGGTAATGGTAGGAATTGGGCTAAGTGAAGACGTTGTTCCCCATTTATAGGACATGAAAGAATGTCCTCTGATTCCCAGTGCCACATCAAACAGAGGCCTCAACCTTAAGCATTGGTGGACATTTTCTTACTACCTGGATATTTTTATTTATAATTTTAGTTCCTACCGAGCACATGAAGAGCAGCTTCCGGGTTCACGCTTGAAAATGCTCCTCCCTTCATTGGACTGATATTTAAAGTGAGGTTGTGGTCTGAAAAGTGGGTCTTAATTGAATGGTAGATTTTTTTTTTCCTTCTACACCAGCCTTCCCTTGAATTTGCTCCATTTGAAACCTAAATTGTTTTCCCCCCAGCAGTTGGAAAACTCCACCTGGGCCTCTCATTCCAGCACTGCTTTTCCTGCCTCTTTCGGTCCACTCTGGAAATTAAGATTCTGCCATTGGAAATTGGCTGACAATTTGGTTGCTGATGCAGGAGGCAGATGGTGCTGAGGATAGGCTGGAATCCAGCTCTCCCTTCCATTCCAGCCTTGGCTCGGAAGGGCTGACCTGCAGAGAGCCTGAGTGTGACAGTTGATTGTCGGGATGACTCAAGGAAAGAGCAGTCACTAAAGCTACATCAGCAACAGCCACCTTCCTACAGGTTTCCTTCCCATGATCTCAACCTTTGAAAATAGAGGGAAAGTTGTCCAAGAGCCTGTCTGAGAAATCTTTTCATTTTAAACTCTGAAAACTAAACAGATAGCTTTGATGATGTCCATTAAGGAAATGCTTTTATTTTGTCTCTATAAATAGTACTAGGAAGTCATAATGGAAATATTGGATGAATATCCACTTCATTGTGGGGAAGAGAAGCACATAAAAGCTTTTTTATCAAAACTGCGAGGATGAGTTCTTTGGAGGAAGGTGAGACTTGGGCTCTAATTCTTGGCAACCACATAACCTCTTTGAATCTGTGGCACTGGTCCAAGAACAAGAACCTTCTGATGTGGGCCAAAGAGAAAACTGAGTCCCCAGAGCCTTATATTTCTGCTTTCCCAGAGTTAAGTAGGCCCTATGGGGGCAATTAATTGAGCGTAAAGTTCCAAGAGCTCTAAGACGGAATGACAAGTAGCCCCAGTGTTCACACCTGCCAGAGACACACTCTTGTCTGTTTTCAGTCTCAGGAAGCTGCAGCAGGGCTTTGAGGAGACCCAGTGGCTGCAGAACCCAGGTGCTTGCAAGTTGCCACCTTTGACCCTTGACTGAGGGGTCTGACCACCTTGACTGAGTCCTAGGACCTCACACCCCTTCCTTCCTTCTGCCCCTAAACATCTGCTGTGGATTGTGAGAAGCCATTGAATTGAAATGACACTGCACCCATTTCAGTTCTTAGAGACAGCAGGGCCCTCTGGGCTCCTCTCAAAAGACCCACTAGTTCAGGTCGCTGTTAACTAGCTGCTCTTCCGCACCAGTCCACTAGATGTCCTCATAGACTTACTTTGCATTACCATTGACCTCCAGGAGAAAACCTTTTCCTAGGATTGGGATTGGGGAAGTTAGCAATGGGAGACAGGTAAGAAAGAAAACCAGCAAACACCAAAGGAGAGCAAACACTTTGTGAGGCTAGAGAGTTGATAAGAAACTTACTTTTGTTTTAAATAAATACTGAAACTTTCAAAGTTGCTCTATGAGACCTAACCTTGGGAGTTTTAAGTGGAACTCTGATACCTGAAATTAACCTTCTAACCTAAATCAGGTCTAGAAAAGAAAAAAAAAAAAAAAGATCACTGAGAAATGAAATAAAATACCAGTGTTTCTGATTATCCATGATTCACCAAAACAAAACTGAAGGAAGAGAGAGTTGAGGGAGATGAGGTGTTATAATTTCCAAATTAGAAGGTCCGCCACTTAATTTAGATACCATATTATTTTACAACTTGAGAGCAAAATTTTACACACAGAGCATCCACATCTTCTGGAACATCTACCACCAGGGAGGTAAATGCTCGTCAGCTTTTAAAGATCTTGTTCGTGATTTGTATAATGGCCCAGAGGAAGTCTCTTCCTGGCTGGTGTGTGCGTCCTCCAAGCCTGAGGGGTCGCTGCACCAGACGGGAGGTCGGGATCTGACTTAGCTTTTAAGAAAGGGGACCCAGAAGTACGTAGGTGGAGACACCTGACAGGGAGTCAATGCACGCAGATGGTTCCAGAAGTAGCAAAAAAAAGAGCCACCCTTCCAGTTGGTGGCCCCTTGGTCTAGACATTGGGATTCACGAAGGTTTGTCAATGTGTGGGGCTCAATCGTTTTTAACTGTTTCTGTCTTGTCTTTGAGCCTCTAACTGATCACTCTTGCTGATTTTTTTTGTGGTGGTACTTGTCTGTCTGTTGAGATTTCTATTTTGCATTTGGTGTGAGTGTAAAAATGTCTGGGAAGGAATGACAAGTAATAGCATGTTTTCTTTTTTATGCATATGCTGCTTTGGAATGTGACTGCTTATAATTAACAGTTAATCTTCTTATAGCAAATGGTTTTTTGCTGCTTGGGTTACCAGTTTCAGCCTGTTCCTGCATGCTAACAATATGAAGTTTTAGAACAATGCATGGTCTCCAGAACAGCCAACAATAACAGCTGCAAACAGTCCCTGAAAGCCACTGGTTTGACATTGTGTTTCTTCCTGAACTCTTATCAAGTGGGAGGTTTAAATCACCCATTATGATGGGTTTACTCCTGATAAAATAGTTTCAAAGTTATTGCATCCCCATCATCCCTCCCCTGTCCTAAAAGATGGTGTATATGTATATACAAACTTTCCCCATAAATGTGTCAGATTCTATTATTGTGTATGAACCCAAAATGGCAGTATGGAAATGAAAACCAGGGACTGTTGCTAATGAGAAGCATAGCATTTCAGAGTCTGATGGGCTTCTCTTCTGCTACAGCATTTGATTAAAAATTTTTTATTTCAAAACAATTTATCCACAGTGAAACAAACAAACAAAAAAATCATCCTCGTTTCCCCCCTCTGTGTAAATAACAAATCAATATTTCCAGTAGAACTAACAAAGGAAGAACAAGGGAGTGGTCTCCAAGTTGTACACTAGATCCGGATGCATTTAAAATAAATTTATTTTCATGTCTTCAACTGAAGACATTCTTCCCCCCTCTCTTGACTTCAGCCACTGCTATTTGTCCAATGTTAAACCATGCCTTCCAAATTACTCTGATTTCAAATGCTATAGTGGAACTTTTTTTGTGTTTTTGTTTTTGTTTTTGTTTTGGGAAAGCTAAGCTCAAAGGAATGATATACCACGCATTGAACAGGGCTGGGGCTGTGTGATGATCCAAACAACCGACTAGCTAGGATGCTAAAAGAACGTGTCACTAAACATGTGAGCCAAGTTCACAGGAATGGAGTTGCTGCTGAAGAGATCTCTCATTCATCTCCCCAGTGCCTGTTCTTCACAATCATAACGTTACCCTTGCTTGACAAATATACTGTATGGCAAGTCATAAAGGTCTTAGAACAGGACTTGACCCATTTGAGAGATTTAAACCTCTCTTCCTGGTGACTGTAACATTCAAAGAGGGCAAAACCACAAGCCGTATTTTAAAATAAGAGTACAACCATTCTCTACAAAGAAAAAGAAACAGGGGTGGTGGATGACGTTCGAAACAGAAGGTGTGAGCCTAGGGACTAACACCACTCCAGTTCAGGTTTACTATTTGGCTGTGATGCTTGGAATAAATATGAATTCTTTTCTCCCCCCACCCTGTCAGAGAAGCAGGTCGATTCATGCTAAGTGATGAACAAAACATGTTTGCCTGTTGTAGCATCAAAATGAGGTACAAACAGCTTCTCTTGTTGTACTGAAATATAAATTGGCTTGAAGGGCAAAGGTGAAGGACATTGGAACCCACCACGGTGACATCCAGCACCATTTGTAGGTCAGCACTTGGGTTCGGTCGCTGGGAAGTGCAGAGCCTGTGATGCTAGCTTTAGAAGAGTTAATGCTGCATTCAAATTTCAATAAGATATCTCATGTGAGACCTATTCTCTTATTTCATGTTTTGTAATTTTTCATCTATTTTGGCCAGCCAATATTTTCCGTATAAGAAAAAAAAGTATGATTAACCAATAGCCTGATTGCTTTCTGAATTTCTGGGGGGTGGGGAGAGAGATGCAGATGCAATTTTCAGATTCTCTTAGCTTTACGCAGAAAAATATACCCATGAGTAGCTAAATGCATTCCCATAGACCAACATCTCATATGCTTTTGGTGATTTCTTATTTGTGAACTGCCTTTAATGTCAAATACGCAACGTTAGCCTCGAGTAGCTGCATTTCCTATATGGACAGATTTGGATATTTGTTCTGTCAAGAGTAAATTTAAATTCCTGTAGCCGTCATGTAAACTCACTCTCGGGAAGTTCAGCAAAGGCATCCTCAGATTCTATATTAACATGTAATCGTTTCACATCTAATTTGATGAAAGCTTATCCCAGGCTCTGCCTAATGCCCAGAAATGGATGGAAATTAGAGAGCCTACATATTAGATATTTTTGCATCTTGCAAAAACCATTTATTGTACCAAATAAGCAATATATTTAATTGACTGGCGGTGTGTATATTTTGTCCTCCTGTATTAATTGTGCCAGGGGAAAAATGTTGGTTACATTTTTGCTGTCTATAATTTGCGCTTCCTCTCATCCAAGAACCTGAGTGTATTCAGCCATGGCCTGTGGTCACCACTTTACCTAGGGGACAAAAACAATATGCAACAGCTTTGGGGGATGATAAAGGCAATTTATATTTTTACTGCTTCTTTGATGTACAACCAAACTGTTACCAACAACCACTCTGCATGTTTTTTTTCTGGGTCAAGACCGTTAATATGAACTAAGACCTGTGTTAAATCCCTCAGCTCCCTTCCAGCTGCCTTGCTGTGTGTGACCTTGCCATTAACTACCGCTCTTCCTCTCCCCCCGTCCAACCACGTGGTTATAGCCGAGATGTCCATCTACAAGAGAATGAGCCGGGCATGTTGTTTTGGTTGCGGACGTTCTGAGCGTGCCTGCTCGTGCATGTCAGGCCGTGTGCGTGGTAACTTGGACACCCTTGAGAGAGCCTTCCCACTTTCTTCTGTCTCTGTTAATGATTGCTCCACCAGTTTCCGTGCCTGTAAGTTTAACCTCGACACACACCGTTCTGTGTCTGTGCTGTCTGTGCCCTCATCCCCGTCTTGTGTTGTGTCCTGTGCTCCTGTGAGTCCGTCGGGCTGTTTTTTTCCCAGTGTGATCTCTTATGTGGTGAAACGTTGCCCCAGGTGCCTGTGTCTCTGTGCACACGTGCTGAGCAAGGCCTCCCTTCTGATTTTCTTAACTCATTATGTGCAATGGTGTGCGGGACGGAGATATTACAGTCTGGTGACATTCTTCCTCTCTCTCCTTTAAATTAATATAAATGGAAATTAAAGTGACAGCATATCAAATACTATATTAATACAGAGATATGTAGAAATATATATATATAAATATTTTGTGACTAGCTATAAATTGGACTGAATTGAAGAGAGGAAGAAAAAGGCTGTAGAGAGAACAAGCCAGCTCTAGCATTAAAGTGTTTTCAGTGAGCTTAGTTTCCAAAATACAACAGAGTTTAGATACAGATATATTTATATGTAAATATAGATAAATATATATATATATTTTAACTTTTTATCTTTCTAACCTGCATCTCATTCTTCCAGTGCCCAGATTTTGTCTTATGTTCTGATAAGAGTATTCTAGATCTGCCAACCAACATAGGTTGGTGGATTCTAGAGCTTCCCTTCAGGAAGACGGCTAATTCAAGGAACATTCCATTTATATCTTTTATTTTTTCCAACAATATAGCCCCCTGTTTAACTAAGGTACACTGTAGCAATCCTGATTCCAAATAACAACAAAAAATGCAAGCCATGAGCCTCCATGATTTCCTTGAGCTCCTAGCACAGGCCTTCGAGGTCATTCTTCTTGGTTGCCCACAAGCTCGGAGATGTTCAAGGACCTGTCAAGGTCATGCAGCCAGTAGCTGGCCAGGCGGAGAGGTGGCAACTTCCTGAGGCCTCCCTCATCCTGTCCTCACCATGGACTTGGCTATCTTCCTAATACACTTTGTAGGTGATGTGACTGAAAGCTGCAGTTTGAGACACTGAGATGTGGTCCTCATCCAAGGGCAAATGAGGCTGTGCTTCCCCTTGAGGACTTGGATGCCTTTAAAGAGTGACTGTGACCTTGTTTTCACATGATAGCATGGGAGGTAGGAGACAATTCTTTCTGCACTTCATCGGTCCTCTTTAAAGCACCCAGCACATGTACTGGTGACCATATTGCCCTCATCCATCGTGTCCCCTCCTAAGTGCCCAGAGCTGGTTGAACTAAACTTTCACCAGAGCAGATTCGTTCACAATGATGACAGGAGGAAGAAGAGAACTTAGCTCTTGAGCATTTATTCCCATGAAAAATGAACTTGCTTGACTCACGTGTGCCAGTATGAAGGTGGTCCCAGCACAGTGCAATTGCGTGACGGTGATCCACAGAAGCTTCTGGAGCTGAGGGAGCCCGAACGTCACTGGGTACTACACGGAGTAGTGTGCTGTGCCGCGTGCTGATGTTTGGACCTGCCGTTCAGGTCTGAGGCATGATCTGTGCATCGAGCTGTATTAGAGGCATTTGGAAAAGTTTAATGTAGGACCAAAGAATCATCCTCTCTCATTCACGATTCACTGCTCCTCCAGAACAGTGCCAAGGGACAAGTTTCACTCAAAAGTGATACCTAAGGGAGGATGCATGGAGAGGGATTTTGGATTGCCTAAAATCTTGAAGAGGATGTTGCCTTTAAAATTTCTCTTATAGCTGCCACAGTATGAATCCATCCCTTTATTTTCCCTGTGAGAGTCCTCTCTAGTTCATTTGCCACTACTGAGATGACCTAGGTCACAGCTGCCCAAAGAACTTTGTTTGTCTATGATGTGTGGCAAGACACCAGGTTCAAAGACAGGAGCTGGGGAGAAGAGCAGAGGGGTGACCTGTGACGACAGGAGGGAGAAGAGAACTTAGCACTTGAGCATTTATTCCCATGAAAAATGAACTTGCTTGACTCACGTGTGCCAGTGTTGAAGGTGGTCCCAGCCACATTTCTTGGATTGGTGGTGGCTAACGTGACCACCAGCCAGCTTACCCCTCTGCCTAATGCACAATTTCTGTTCTCAGATAACCACTAGACTCTAAAATCTTGGCCAACGGTTCAGTGGAGAAAAGGAAGAGCCACTCTGGCTCTGAACAAGGGCCCCTGGTCATGTCTGGGCACTGGCCAACCGTACCAGTTGCAGCAAACTCTGTATCCTCTTCTTGGGGTCCATGGTGCTCAGTTTGTGGAATTTTCATTTTATCCAAGAGAAACCATAATTAGAGGGATTTCTCAGCTCTGCAATTTAATCTAAGCATTGATGGAGGCCCGGAGAAGAAAAAACTTGGGGTGGGACTGTCCTGTGCTCTTATTAACACTCTGTGCCTGATATTGTTGTTTCTGCGCTTCCAAAATCAGCCCCCACCATGGAAAACATGGAGCCTTGGGTCGTATGTGCAGCCTTAACTGGTCCTGACAGCGCAGGGGGTGGCTTGCCTTCTCTGTTTCATCAGTCTTCCCGCCGTCGTCACTCCGTCAAACAAAAGCAGATTTCATCTGTCCCTGTGTGAGACCACTCACCTTTGACCATTAATAATAAGTTAGAAAAATCCATTCCAATTTGAGCCCCTTCATGTGCCCACATAAGCCTTTCTTCTCCAATTAAAAAACGTCTGTCTCTGTGCAGAATTCCACTGGCAGAGCTCCAACAGCAACCCCTGGGCGTCCCTTGCTGGTGGCGGGGTTGGGTGGTACCGATTTGACAGAGAAGGTTGACTCAACCAGCAGCGGGGAGAGTGGGCTTTTCATTAAATATGAGCAGATGTGAAACGTAGAGGGCTGGACAATTAGAAATGGCAGGAGAAGGGCCCTTGAATCAAAGTGAGGTCAGATGGGCGGATCAGATTACTTCTCTTACATTCTTTAGTTGTTCTGAAAATCATTTTGAATTAGCGTCAGCGGAGCCATGATGGGTTTTGCCCTTTGTCTTTTAGGCTGGGCTGTATTGTTTCCCAAGACACTCATTAAAGGTCATTATACTATTAGGGAGCTCGCTTTGGTGGCAGTTTCCCGGTTGAGCCAGTGTCTTTGGAGACTGCCTACCTCATTTCTCTCTTGCCTTTCGTCTCCCCCTTTACTATTTTTTTTTTTTTCCTAAAAGGGGAAAGATTTCCGTTTTCAAGGGACATTACATTGAAACACAAAGTCCCATTATGTGTTTTCTGAAGTGGGAAGAGAAGTAGCCGGTTCCCAGAGGAGTGGTAATATATTAAAAGTGTTCACACAGTTCTAACCCTGCTGCCTACCAGCAGGGCGGGCCTGCGGGGTGCGCCTCCACTCACGGGTGTGGCCCATGCCGGGATCACTCGTTAAGTCACGTGCGGCAGGTGTCTCCCTCTATTGAGCTCACGAGGAGCTGTGAGGCCAGACTGTGTTGACAAAAGTGTCGGAGAGGAAGGACTAGTTTAGAATAGACAGAAGAAAACGTGTCAGAAAAGTAGGGCCAACAGCAACCAGTACGGATTCATTGTAAGACTTTTATTTTTGGCGAGACTGAATTGTTCAATATGGTAGGCTAGAATCCAACGCACCCAGCATCCTTTTCTAATCATCCCGATTTTGTTTCTACTTCAGATGGTCCCAGGCTGGAGTGCCAGCTCTCTTAAAAGACACCAGCATGTTATGTGCCCTAGCTTTTTCACAAGTAGCTGTGTTGTAGTGAAAAATATATGTCTAGCAACACACACACACACACA
>NW_007728061.1:152328-153579 GCF_000696425.1 Galeopterus variegatus | reverse complement strand
ACAAATTAATCATGTGGTAGAAGAGAAGCAGATCTTTAGACTTGCCCGTGGAGCGAGAGTTTGTTAAGTTACATGTGTGATCACTCACACCAGCCTTTCAATTTACTAATAGCTTAAACCTGCACAATTACAGGTGCCCTTTTGCAAACTACTGTGGCTAATTTTAAATTATACGTGACTTTTATTTTGGGTATAAATATCACACAAGGAGGCATTCAACTCCAGTGTTTAAACTGAGAGGAGAAGTCCAATACGATTAAGTTGAAGGGAGACATACCAAAATCGGTTTAAAGTAATCTTGAGTCTTGTCAGATAATAAACAAAAATCAGCTTATCTTGAGTAGCCTTTGGTTTGTACAGGCAGAGAATTAACGTTGTCAATAGAACTAACGTCACTCGAGTGAACTAATGGCATTTTGAAGTACATATAATCAGATAGTAGGACGGGTGGAAACAGCTCTAGGAGAACGTCTATAAGAGGACACACCCAAGGCTGACAGTCCCCAATGCCTGTTAAAGGGAGGTTTAATTTATAAGCTGCATTAAAAACTCAACAGCCTGTAATTATGTCACTCCTTTTATGTATAGTTTTGGGTGACTTCCTCAAGCTCCCCAATCTTAAATTTTACTTGTTTCTTTTACTTCTGGGCCCTGAAACCAATGATCCCCTCTTCCCACCACCACTACCAGTGAGGGAAGGAAGGAAAGAGGAGAGAGCCAGAGGATACTCTGCACAAATCAATTTAATCACAGTTTTCCCTGTGCTATTTTTAAGCCCATTCGTCTGATCTCCCACTTCTTCCATTTTCTCAGGCATGCCATGCTGCGTGATCTCTCTCTCTTTCTCCCTCTCTCTCTGCCAATGTTCCTCACATGCATTCATGCCAAACCCTGAAGGAGCCTTTGGAATCTACTCTGGCTCCTCAGCTGACCCTGGCCCATGTGTTCTGATTTGCCCATCTGCACTGCATTCTGGGAAGTGAAAACAGGAAGGCAGATAGACCCAGGCAGCCTGTGAGCCACCCCACGTGACTAGGACCAATAATGAACCTGGGAGGGGTCTCTTAGGGCACTTGGTTGGTAGCAGGCCAGGCTGCAGAAGCCAGTGCCTCTCACTGGATTTCATGGTGGCCACACTGAGCAGTGGGTTAGCTGGAAATATGCCTTCCTGTGGGCCATACGTCACCGCATAGGCAGTGGTCAGCTTCTTAAATCAGTATTTTTGAGGCAAAAAATCATGCTTGGGCAAAA
>NW_007728061.1:146636-151821 GCF_000696425.1 Galeopterus variegatus | reverse complement strand
ATTTCATGGTGGCCACACTGAGCAGTGGGTTAGCTGGAAATATGCCTTCCTGTGGGCCATACGTCACCGCATAGGCAGTGGTCAGCTTCTTAAATCAGTATTTTTGAGGCAAAAAATCATGCTTGGGCAAAATTTCCTTTGCAAAGAATCCCTTAAATTGCCCGTCTCTAAAGAGCTCCAAATCAACCAGGCTTTCATCCAGAATGAATAGCCATTTTATTCAGGTTAGTATCAGGTGAAGTAGTGGTCTTACATTTGGGAACCTTGTTGTGCCTCCCGCCCACCCCCCAGAAAGAAATATGGTTGAGTTCCTTAAGATAAATGTGCTATGGGAGGTATCACATGTAGGTAAAGGAAGAAGGGAACAGGAGGCCAAAGGCAGCCAACTTTCCAAAAGAAATTCTTTGAAACAGGATTGGGAGACAGGAAGTAGAAATGGAAGAATAAGAGAAGGTGAGAGGGTCCTTTGTGTGGACCCAGTCACTTGGACACCTCCCTTCCTAGGGACATGATGCTATTAATAAGTGACTCGGCTCTTTAAGAAGAACCAGAGAAGACGTTGGCATGCCACACGTAAGCTGCCAGAGGTCCTTATGCAAGGTGACATGGAAATTATGTTTGCATTTTTATTTCGGGACAGTGGCCAGTTGTCGGGATACTCACCCTGACAGCTCCTGCCACCGGGCGGTGGGTTCTTCCCCTTACCTCCACGGTGGAGGGCAGATGTGGCCACTGAGCTCTCCATCTCCCTCCTTCTCCACTATCTCGGGCGACAGATGCCAGGGCCAGCCTGCCTTGCACTTGAGCTTTCTTGTCAAGGCTCTGCCTTGAGCCCCAATCCTGACCTTTACTGTATGAAATAAAGTACTGATGAACAAGCAGAGGTTTGAATTAGAGCAGGCTTGGAGCAAATGTCAAGTCCATCTCTGCTTCCCTCCTCCACCTGCACCAGGAGCCTGGGTTAGACCCAGTCTGGAGTTTGCAGTGCCTTAGGCTTTATGGGTCTGGGGAGACATCACTTATTAACAAAGAGTTATTAAATTTTTATCAATTTTACAACACAATGTAAATGCCTCCTATGAATCTACATTGTATTCATTATCATTTAAAACGTTAATTAAGTCGAAGTTGCATTTAATTTCTCTCTAAATGGGCCTCTGGGAAGAGGCTTTTAGAAACATCTGTGGGAGCATGCAGCTCGTGGAGCCTGGGAATCCCCCAGCCTGCATTCAGGATAGCCCCCTGAGTGGATTGCAGTGGCATGTCTGTGGCTCGTTTGTTGTGATGTGATTGGGCATTGTCTCAAATTAGTATCAGACCAAAGATGATGTTAAGCCACTCGAGAGAGGCTTGTGGAGTGGTGGCACGGGCTCTGCTGTACCCTGCGTTCGAATCCCACACAGCTGGAAGCGAGCAGTCAACCTGCAGACCCGTGGTCTCCAGCATGCGGTGGCATTCTGCCTTCTCGTATGGCGCTCATCATTTCAGTTGGATACTTCCTTCATCTGAGATGGACGCTTGTCATCTGGCCCAGCAACTTTAGGACATCTGCCAGCATGCTCATAGGAAAGATCCGAGTGTTTGGGGTCTTCGACTCCCATATAAACCTAGAAACCAGAAGCACAGAGCAGCTGAATAGAGTCCAGTTTTAGAATGGAGCAGATGTAGAAATTATAAACAGGTCATGCTCATTGGGGAGGAGAGACAAAGAGGGAGGCGTACTAAGATTTGTTCAAAAAGTGCTTGCTCCTTTTGAGGCTAGAGTGATGGTTTTGTCCTATCTGACTGATCATAGGACCACCACCCAAACCGATCTGTAGTTAACTATAGGTGTACTCCATCACCCAGGAACTGAGGCTGGTTAATATGGTGGTACTAGGAAATGGCCAGATGGTTAATGTGGATTCACATTAAGACTAGTCTTAGTGTAGTCTCTACTCTTCCTGGATGCAAAACACTCTGCCAACACACTGAGGGTATGTGTGTGCATGTGATACATTTAACACATGCATAACATTTGCTGCTTTGCAGGCACTACCTTGTCACTTACAAATATTAATTAATATTTATTATGAGGTAATAACTGATATTTGCAGATGAGTCAGCTAAGGCACAGAGGTTAAATAGGGTCATGCAGCGAGTGTGGAGCTGAGGTTTGATGACAGGCTGTGGAGTAAGTTGAGTTACTCAGTTGCGTACACAGGTGGGTAAGAAGAATAGGTCAGGCTCCAAGGAAAGAGAAAAAGGATTCCAGTAATGAAATCTCGAGACAATGTGAGGGTACGGTATCCTCTTGTCAGCAACTGCTCCCCCAGTTTGGTCAGAGCTTAAGACTTGTGCAGAAGAATGCAGGAAGGGGTAAAACAGGGCCCCAACATTGGCAGGGGCCAGGCCAAGGGTTTTGCTCTTAATCTGTAATATAGCAGAAAGCATTTGCAGTGTTCGATCAGGGAAATGACCCAACAGAAGCTCTGTTTTAGGAAGACGACTGTGGCAGCAGCAGAAGAAGGGGCTGGCCGTGAGGAGCCAGATGTGAGACCCCCATCGGGGAGGACAAGACCGCACAGCGAGGACTGAGCTGCTCTGAGAAGGCCAGGGAAGGAAGGCGTGACTACGGCCTGCAGGACTCCTGCTGAAGCACGTTACCCAAATGCAAGCCCAAGAAGTTACAGTCTTTTTAAAGAAAGTTTAATTAATGGCTCTTAAGCAGCTGAATTTCACAAGTTGAATTTCATGAGCCTAATTCTCCCCAGATGACCCGGCAGCCATTGTAATTCCTGCATGGGTGCAGTGGCGTTTTCTTCTTTGTGGAGGAAGATTTACTGACCTCTGGGCCAGGACTGGAGACCTACCGGGCTGCGCCCACCACCACCGGTCTTGGGGAGCTATTTCCTCTTCCTAACTGGTATTTCCTCTCCCTCCCTCACCTGCTTCCCAGTTTGAACAAGCCTCCCATCTTGAGCATACTGAAGGTAACAGGTGGGCAGCTCTCAGCTGCTGGAGTGAACAGGATTGGGCCCGGCCGAGCAGCAGACGCAGCAAGTGGCGACTGACACTGAGACACGTGACCAGCCCCGAGGCTCTTGGCTCCAGCTGCATGTAGTAGCTTCAGTGAGAGCTCATGGGAATTATTTTTTAAATCCCCATGTATGGCAATGAGACTTTTCTCCCCCCATTTCTCAGGGAGACAGCATGTCTCCTTGCATCTATGGAGGTTAAGAATTAAGTACTTCACATCCCCTTCACCGAAAACCCACTATAGTTTGCAAACACTTAACCTACTCCAGTGGAAACACAAAACACATTTCCTGTGAAGTTCTGCCACACAAAATCCTAGAAAGTCCTGTGGCATTTCTGAGTGCCATGGCACAATTTTCTTTCCTGTTTTATTTCCTTGTGCATAATGCCTTGTCTGAGTTCATTGTGTCTCTGTCAGTGTCCATAACTGTAGCAGTTGTGCACACCCCCAACCCCAACGGGTCATTAAATCAGTGTGGAAGGTACTTGAGTCCTGGGTTCTCTCACAATGGTGGGCCGTGCATGCAGAGAACACCAACTTCTGGAAGTAGAATGTAGCAGGAGACACCGAGCCAACTAGCTGTGTGTTTCTCTTTCTCTCTTGGAGGCTTTCTCCCAAACCATCGTGTTGAATTACCTAGATAATCGGGGGATTCTCCATGCCCACATTTGCTTGTAAGAGTTCTGCTTCCCGAGCCAAACTTTTTCCCATAGGGAATCTAAATGGATGAAGCCAAGTCCAGCATTGTGAGACTCCCACATTGGAAATCTCAGAGCAAATTGAAAACAACTTTTTGTGAGTAGCTAGACATTGGCTGGTTTGGAGGGAGGTTGCTAGACATGCCCCTATATTCTTTTTCTGAGGAGACATTCTTCTGATGTCTAGCTCAAATGAGCTGGGCTAACAGAAGTGGCCTTTCTTTCTCTAGTCATCTTGTTTGGTCATCATTGGGAGGAGCTTTTCTCTCACATTCAAGGGAAACAGCAAGAGAAAACCTCCTCTGGCCTCCTGTAGCACACCTGCAAGCTCTCCTTCTGTCCCCTTCAATCTGGCAAGGTGAGTACCACCAAATGCCCGTAGAGCTACAGAGAAAACCCAAAGCTAGCTCAAAGTGGAATCTTTCCAGGCAGATTTGCATCAGGGATGACCCACTGCGCGGAGAGGCTTTTAAGTGAAGTGAGAAAGACCCCATCTCCAGAGCTGGAACTGCACCGGATGTATCGACAGTGCAGGGGAGCATCTGTAGACCACCGAGCATGGAACATCTCTGCAAGTGGAGCTGACTACTTGCATTAAAGTGATCTCCATTTTGGCCAGTGTCAGCTTTCTGGGCTGGAGTATGTTGGATCAAACTCAGTCAAGAAGGGACCTAGGGGCTGCTTTCCTTCCCTCCAAGGTCAGAGATGTAGCATGCTGGCATCCTTGGATCGGCTTCCTGTATTGGCAAGAATGCTTGAATAGGAAATGGCCTGAAGGATTCCAGTTCAGTAAATATTTGATGAGTAAAAGAATGAATAAATGAGGGGATTCTCAACCGATAAAGGAGTAGGTGGTATTGCCAGAAGCAGGATTGCACCAGATCCGTGAAATTTCCTAAAACTTTCTAATCAGCTTACTGTGGAGTATATTGTATGTAAACATAAGAATTGGGATATGCAAGAAGATTCAGAGGGGAAAATATAGGAAGGAAAAAACAAGGACATAACTGAAGGAACTAGAAAATCATAAGGAACTAGAAATGTCATTATTCTATTTATTCTGCTCAAAAGACAAGGAAGAGGCCATGGAAAATATAGGAAGGAAAAAACAAGGACATAACTGAAGGAACTAGAAAATCATTATAAGGAACTAGAAATGTCATTATTCTATTTATTCTGCTCAAAAGACAAGGAAGAGGCCATGAACTTTCTTGGTTGCTCTCAGAGCTGTCTCAGGCTGCACTAAGTGTTCTCTCACCCTTGAATGGCTCTGAATCATTCTGCATTTTGCCAAGGTTGATCTGACCATTTCTTCAGTGCAAATGAGTAAATTTCCACACACAGCCTGTAACATATCCAACTGAGAGCACATCTAGGAGCGATGCTTCAAAGCCAAAGCCCTAAGCAGTTGTTCCTAAAAAAGGAGGCACAGTCACCTGCAGAGAAGAGAGACCTGAGATCAAAGTAT
>NW_007728061.1:144629-146247 GCF_000696425.1 Galeopterus variegatus | reverse complement strand
CTTACTGTGGAGTATATTGTATGTAAACATAAGAATTGGGATATGCAAGAAGATTCAGAGGGTAAAATATAGGAAGGAAAAAACAAGGACATAACTGAAGGAACTAGAAAATCATAAGGAACTAGAAATGTCATTATTCTATTTATTCTGCTCAAAAGACAAGGAAGAGGCCATGAACTTTCTTGGTTGCTCTCAGAGCTGTCTCAGGCTGCACTAAGTGTTCTCTCACCCTTGAATGGCTCTGAATCATTCTGCATTTTGCCAAGGTTGATCTGACCATTTCTTCAGTGCAAATGAGTAAATTTCCACACACAGCCTGTAACATATCCAACTGAGAGCACATCTAGGAGCGATGCTTCAAAGCCAAAGCCCTAAGCAGTTGTTCCTAAAAAAGGAGGCACAGTCACCTGCAGAGAAGAGAGACCTGAGATCAAAGTATGAAACATGCTATAGGTGCAGACAGGGAGGAAGGGGCTCGGGTCACTTGGTCTGGAAGTCTTGTGACGGGAATGTGACATTTGCGAGGGGCTTGAGGCTAGGAGTGTTCTGCTCCTTCAAAGATTTCTTCTCCTGAGGGGAAGGTGGGAATCAGTTAGGCAGATGTCTCCTGTCTTTTCTCCTCTCTATATCAGGGCATTCCCAAGCCATTCCCCTCACTGTGCAGTGAGCTCAGTGATCTTGTTGGCAATTAAAGCCTGAAGTTCAAAGGAACTTCTGAGCAGGGAAAGAAAGACAAGTGAGATTTGTGTGTTTTCTGGGGACTTTAGAAGTCCTGGTGCAGGCATGTTTTGGTGTTTTCACCAAGTGGATGTTCAGTGAATGCCAATTGCTGTAAGAGTAGTGTCTTATTTATGTATGAGAATAGACATTATCTGTTACTGGAGACTTTGGGTAAGTTCCAGAACTTCTCTATTCCTTAGCCTACCCATCTGTAAAGTGGAGATAACAGTGGGACTTATCTCATAGAGTGGTTGCTAAGATTAAATGAGTGAATGAATAAAGTTCTTACAAGACTACTTGGCACATGCTGAATGCCATGAATTGTTGTTATTTCGCTGATCATCCTTCTCTAACACATGAAATAACAGAAGTGGAGATGAACTTGACCAAGATCACATAGTTAGTGGATGAGTAGATTGCTAGATCAGGGGACTTCCATCTCCCAGGATATTGGTGGGAATAATGGTAAACCACTCTAACCACAGCTAGTGCATTTTTGTTCAAATGATTGAGTTTTGCCAAGCTAGCCTTATAGGAGGGCACGTCACCTACAGACAAAGAAACCACGGTCAGGGGCCACGGGTTGGACAGCTTAGTATAACAGACCGTAAAGTTCAAATTGAGTCAATTTACTCAATTTCTAGATCAGGGACTACTAGTCTCAATAGAAGTAAACCAACAAAAATGCCAGGAGGAGCCTAATATCTCTCTGGAATGTTGGTTTCCATTTTGATTACCCAGAAAGCATCACAAAATTTGCATGTGAAATGAGGAAATTGGAAGATCTCATCTCTAAGCTTCTTTTAAACTCTGAGATTCTGATTCTTTTCCTTTTTCTGATAGAAACGAAAGCCACAGATCCTTTTTTTTTTTTTTTTTTTTTTTTTTTTTTTTTCCG
>NW_007728061.1:142754-144152 GCF_000696425.1 Galeopterus variegatus | reverse complement strand
TGAATTCTCAGCTTCTAGGTCAGGAGCTGGAGATATAGGGGCATATGTACGGATACTTCAAAAAGTTCACGGAAAAATAAAATTAAAAGATATATCAATCTTTCCGTGAACTTTTTAATATACTCTTGTATAGAGAGCCCAGAAGATTCTTACACGTTTGTACTTTATTATCAGCTTGTTCTCTTTTAAGGTGTCTCTTTTTCTGTACCCCCAGAAAAAGTGCGCCCCGGGAGGGGGGCTGTGATTATCTGAGTTCAGGGGACTTGGGAGTTACCCATAGTCAGACACTGTCAGCTACTGAAGGTACCAGAGGCAGTTCATTTGTCGTCTCTCTACCCACGGCCCCCAACCCTCCTGTGGTAAGTGGTAACCTCTGACTGTCCTGCAGAGCAGCCCTGGTCAGCTTCGTTGTGCCTTGCTTGTTCCCGTCAGGTCTCCAGGACTTGGGGAAGCACATAGGACCAAACCGAGACACTCATCTTTAGGCAAAAGGGGCTTCCTGACTTGAATAGTACATATTTGATGGATAAACAACAAATCTATGTTTCTTGTATCTTAGCCCAGCTGTCAAAATCCCTGCTGGGGTCTTCTTAGGCCGTGGGATCTTTAGATGACTGTGACTTTGGGTCTCATCCTTCCTCATCCCCCTGCCTTCATGACTTGTCCATCTCTAAGATGGACCTGGAGATGCTGAGTTTGATGTGTTCCCGGAAGATGAAGCGAAGGCTGCAGAGCAAACGACGGGGACAGGTGGGGTGCGGGAGACGGCATTTCTTTCCTTCCAAATTCTATCAATATTTCTCTTTTTGACAGTAGTCTTGACGTCACCTCCTCTTTGAGGTCTGGTTGGTGTTGATCGTCACATTGTTACCTTTCCTAAATTTCCTTATGAGTAGTTGGGCTCTGCTGCTTGTTGAGTTTCTCATTAGTGAGATCAGAGCTAGGAGCAGGGCCCACGTCCTTCAGTGACACCCGCAGCAGACCCGATGTGAGGATGGGACTAGAGACGGGTGGAGTGAATATCAACATGACTTTGAAGTTCTAAGTGTTTCGCTGTCCTGTGCTCTTTTCTGTCATCCTGAGTCCCCTGACTTGGTCCCTCGATTGCATTTCAGATCTTTCACTGTTATCAGTGGCACTGCCAAGCTCAGCTGCTCGTCTTGCTCATTTTTTTCTTTTTTCTTTTTTTTGCCTGGTTTACCATGGTCGCCTTCCAATTAGTCTTTCTTGCCACAAAACCACCACCAAGTTTAGTATTCTAAAGCACAGATTTGCTCATGTCATCATGCCACTTTGAAGAGGGAGGAAAATACTTTGATGGTTCCCTGTTTTCAGTAGGAAAACCTACAGCCTTCTGTTATTAACATGCCAGTCAAGGCCCCCCACAGTTTGACCTCA
>NW_007728061.1:138792-142056 GCF_000696425.1 Galeopterus variegatus | reverse complement strand
AAAGCACAGATTTGCTCATGTCATCATGCCACTTTGAAGAGGGAGGAAAATACTTTGATGGCTCCCTGTTTTCAGTAGGAAAACCTACAGCCTTCTGTTATTAACATGCCAGTCAAGGCCCCCCACAGTTTGACCTCAACTCACTTTTCTAGTTCCGTTCTCTACATAAATATCCTTCAACTTTTTTTGGCAGCTGGCCAGGATGGGGATCTGAATCCTTGACCTTGGCATTATAATACCACAACCCAACGAACTGAGCTAACCAGCCAGCCCATTCTCCAGAAATTTCTTGTTCTTGTTACTTAACACATTTCTATAACTTTTTCCTGTACCTGTGATTTTTTTCCCTCTCCTCTTCTCACTGATTGAAGCTTACCCATCCTTTAGAGCAGGGGCCAAATCTGGCTCACTGCCTGCTTTAGTAAGTGAGGTTTTATTGCATCACAGTCACACCCATTCATTTGCATACTGTTCATGGTTGCTTTCAAGCTACAACCGCAAAGTTGAGTGTTGCAACAGAGAGCGTACGGCCCACAAAGGCCGAAATATTTACTATCTGATCTTTTAGAGAAAAAGTTTGCCAACTTCTGCTTTGAAGGTATAGCTCAAGTATTGCATCTCTTTGATGACTTCTTGAGTGGCCCATCTCCGACCCAAATCAGAATTAATGAAGCTCTCTCTGGATGCCTGTAACACTTCATATAATCCCTATGTAGAGCGTTTTCATGACAAACAAGTCACATTGGTCTTTGAATTCTCAGCATACTGCATGTAGTAGCCAAGGCACATAGTGGGAATTCAACAAGTGTTTGCTGAATAACATGTCAACTCTGCCAGGAATATGTTTCCATAGCTTATTAGGCATATGTCTTGAGAGAAAAGATCTTCCTGTTTCCTTATACCATCTTGAACAAAACGTTTGTTTCTGAACAGCCAGTTCCTTTGACTGGTAGACGACTCTTGAATAAATTGATCTGGAATTGGTTACTTCTCCTTCTGAAGACAGCACTTGTCTTCCATTGCATCTGCTGACCGGCATACAGAGTTTGGACCCTGCAGTGGATCTGGGGATGCTGATGTATTTCCCTTCCATATGTCACTGGGCATTTGAGTCCAGGTGGGCAGAGGCATACGTGGGGAAGCCCAGGAAAACCCATGGTTTCACTACTCTCTGGGTGACCTCACTCTGTCCTTCAGGTCCATAGTATGTTTCTAACACCAGCAAGCTCTTTTCATCCACCTATGACTTCTCATTGATTTGAATTTATCCCAACTGCTCTGAAGGCAAGGCTTGCATCTTTAATCACTCAGGGCTCAGCCAGCTTCCTAAATCTTATCTCGCAGGTCTTAGGTCTAGGAAGGGCAAGCCTCCAGCTCAGGTCTTGACAGCCCAGAACCCCACCAGATTCATCCACACCCTTCACATCTGCCTGAAATTCCTCCTGGAAACCCCGTCTCTCCATAGCAAGCAGTAGCCAGTTGAGGTGGGAGAGGAGATGCCCTTTGCGGGTGCCTGAAACCCTCCTAGTCACACTCCCTGAGCAGATAACTGGAGGCACTTTGGGCTCAAAGGAAGCATTCCGACGTTAGATTCTCTCATACGTGCGCCATACACAGCTTGGGCAGATGGCAGAACTGAATGTAAAGTATACCACAGTTTTTGTTGGAAATCACAAAATTGTGTGTGTGTGTGTATGTGTGTGTTTTTAAAGGAAACCCTTTTGTTTGCTGCGTGAGCTTTTTGTTGTTGTCGTTGGAGATTAAATCTCGATAACTTTTTGAAATTAAAGTGGGCTTCTCATCAGCAGAATGGGCCCTGGCATTCACCTCCTTCCCATAGCAAGCCAGGAATGGCTCTACCATCATTATAAAGGAAACCCTTTTGTTTGCTGCGTGAGCTTTTTGTTGTTGTCGTTGGAGATTAAATCTCAATAACTTTTTGAAATTAAAGTGGGCTTCTCATCAGCAGAATGGGCCCTGGCATTCACCTCCTTCCCATAGCCAGCCAGGGTGGCTCTACCATCATTGTAAGCACTGGAATGTTATCAGTGTGGTAGTTTTGCCTGAGATCAAATCAGGGCAACATAAGAACTGTCATTTTCCATTTGCTGGGGCCCTTTGATCCCATTTGGGGCTTATTTGTTTCAAGTGAAAAATACGATCCCCATGGCATGTATCTATCCTTTAGGGTAGTTTTCTATTTTATTTTTTTCTGTTAGAGATCAAATCAGAGCTGTAAGTAGTGTGGTCATTAGTTATCACCACTAGATTTCACAGCCTACACTTTATTCCTGTTCTTACAAAATCACCAACCTTCACTGTTGCATAACGATCACTCGCAGTGAAGCTACAATATGCCTTTCCTGGGTGCTTGGGTGTTAATTTATTTCACAGTTTCCTTTGCAGATATAATCAGAGTCACCCATCACACTCCTGTTTCTTCTTTTTATTGTGTTCCTTTGCTATCGTGCTTGTGTCATCTTTTTCTGAAAAATGACAGGTAGTGTTTCTCTTCTCACTGTACCAGGGGCTTATGTTCTCCATGACTTCTCTATTGCAATTTAAAATATAGAACATTTTATAGATGTAATCTTAGTTATGTATAACTCAGCTCTTGTTATATGAGTAAATTTCCTAAACGACACTGTGGTTTAGGTACATTTTTTTAAAGAAAGGGGAAAATATTCTTTGCAAAATATTTTCCTCTAAATTGTAATTGAAGGAAAAGCTCTTGGTTAGTAAGATTATAATACATTTTTCCTGATTTCCTAGTACATAGAAATGCATGAACATTATTTTTATGTAAGTGATCAAGTTGTGGTGTTTAATAACATGTTGTTAGAGCAAAAAGAGCTATCCCTTTTGATTTACTTGGATATTTACTGGGTGACTTACAGTGCTTTACATATTAGAATTGGTTTGTCAACAATTAACATTCTAGGTTTTTATATAACACATACTTCAGGTAATAGAGGATTATTAAACTGCAACCAGTGTGTTAGAAATCTGCCTACTGGTAATAAAATTCTTATGTATAACAGCAGCTGAGAAATACTGCTGCATATTTATGCATAGATTGCAAGATAGATGGCCTGCACACCACAGAGGGGCTTAAAGTGTGTGGAGACCAGCAGATGGCACTGCTTTTCTATAAATAAAACTCTCGTCCTGGACGGATTCTTTATACTACCCTCTCCCCACTTTCTGTTTTTCTCTTCCATATTCCCCTTTATTTCTCTAAAATGAATATCTAAAACTTATGTA
>NW_007728061.1:134742-137343 GCF_000696425.1 Galeopterus variegatus | reverse complement strand
GCTCACTGGCTGAGCGCGGTGCAGCCGGTCTCAAAAAGGACAAAAAAAAAAAAAAAAGAAAATGTTTTTCTGAAAATATGGATTGCAATCAGTTTTCATGCAAAAGTCAAACCCTGATGCCTTTTCTTCCAGTTCTCTTTAGAGGGGATGGGATGAACTCAAGTAGTGGAAGACAGGAAATAACCACACCACAGTCAAGGCCAGGCAGGGAGGAAGTGGCCTTGTGAGTTTCACAGGATCCCTTTCTGAGGCATTAAGTAACTTTATTTTCCTGTCAAATATACTCTCCAGAATAAAATTGAGACCTCCAATGGAACTGGACCCTTGCCAGGGGCCTCCTTGTTTTAGTTCCAGGCACGTATGTGTGTGTCTTATCTTGGTTTCTTATAACTTTTAGTAGCCAGAAAGAAAGTAAGCTGAGCTAGGCAGCTCTTGAGAGACTTCTCCAAGATGCAAATATGACTCACTGTCCTCTTTGAATCTGAGTATTTAAATCGAAGGAAAAAAACTTTCAGAGGATCCAGATTGTTACCAAACATTGTCCAAATTCTGTCATTTAGCATGTAAAGCCTTATACTATCTACCCCCTTAGACACTCAACTATGCCCTCAAACACGTTTTCCTGCTCTAGCCAAACTGATATTCTTGTAGCCCCCTCGTATAGTGTTTTCCAACCTCCTGGACTTTGTTCAAGCTGTCCCTTCCACCTGGCATGCCTTACCTGCTGCCCTTTGTGGCCACTCCTGAGTTTATTCAGTGTTGTGGTTTGAGGGTCCCCCATGTGCCAGGCCCAGTGCTCAGCTCTGGAGATAGGCGGCAGGTGGGTAAGGCTGACACGTCTACCCCTTCTGTTCTTGCTTCCAGTCCTTTTGTTTTCTGAGCACCCCACGCTCTTACATTTACTTATCGTCCGAGGCACTTCATTTAGCTCTCACTTGACATTATCGTGCAACATATTTTGTACTGTTGTTTTTATATAACTTGTGGATTATTTATATTATATAAAAAATAATTAAGAAAATAAAAATATAAAATGTTATTTATATTATATAAAAATACAACATATATATACATATATATACACACACACACACACACACACACACACATATATATATATATATATATATATATTTATTTATTTATTTATAAGCAGTTGTCTCATTTTTCCAGCTAGAGTTGTGGTTCTCTCTTATGGTGCATCTTTAAAAAGATTTTACAGAAAAGAANTAATCCAAGACTGGTCTAGAACCTGGGGCTCCTTACACTAGGCTGTGCTTCTCTCTGGCCATGAGGAGCAATTTTTTAGGAACCTTTCCAGCGGCTCAGCCCTGGGAGAAATTTGGAGGTGTGTAAACTACGTAGAGGAGCTTTAAAGTCTGCTTGGGGGTGTAGGACAATTGAAATGGAAAACAAATTAATAATGCAACAAAAATAAGGAAACGTCAGGGCATGAGATGAGCAGTGCCAAGGGACTTTTAAGGACAGGGAAAAGCTCTATCTTGTTACACTCATCTGGGAAGTCTTCCTGGAGGAGGCAGCCCTCAACGGGTGGCTGGAGCAGTTCAATGGGAAGGAGACTTGGTGGGAAGGCCTAGGGAAGGGGGCACTGCCTCCCTACCCCGTCATTCCACTACCTCCCCCAAACCATCTCCCACGAGCAGACATCAATCCCATGACCTCCCACCAGAAATTCAAGGGAAAGACTCCCTCGCCATCAGGCAGCACAAATTTCCTGTAATTTAGAGGTAACAGTGGGGTTTCTCCCTGTTTTCATCTGACTTTCATTTGTTATTGCCCTGAATGATCCTGGCCTTCTCCAATTGAAGCCTATTTAAATGTCTTCTGGCTTTTCTTATTTTTATGACACTTGAACAAAACCTAATTACTTGACCTGAGCCGTTCGCGGGGGCCACATAAAACAGGACAAAGGTGACAGCTGAATGAGATGCAAAGGTGGGGGNTCCAGCTAGAGTTGTGGTTCTCTCTTATGGTGCATCTTTAAAAAGATTTTACAGAAAAGAAAAAGAAAAGCAGTGCCTAGCATGACCCCCCTCCTCCCCACTTTGGTTGAATGGGTCTGGGGTGGCACTCCAGCACTGACACCCTGTAAAGTTCTCCAGTTCATTCTATTGACGATTGAGGTAGACTGCACATTCCTTGGCCCAGGAATCCTGCTTGTCTTATTCTGTAGCATTTCTGGATCGAGTCCAGTGGGAACACGATTTCAGGATTGTGGCTGGATAGTTATGAGGGCTTCAGTTCATGGCAGGCTCCTGTGATATCTGTCATGTAACAGAAGACAGTATTAAGCTCAGAACCATTACAGATCAGAGCCAAAAATGTCTTCTACTTAATTAATGCCAGTCCCCCGGGAGGGGAAGTGTCTGGCCAAGGCCACACAGTTAATCCAAGACTGGTCTAGAACCTGGGGCTCCTTACACTAGGCTGTGCTTCTCTCTGGCCACGAGGAGCAATTTATTAGGAACCTTTCCAGCGGCTCAGCCCTGGGAGAAATTTGGAGATGTGTAAACTACGTGGAGGAGCTTTAAAGTCTGCTTGGGGGTGTAGGACAATTGAAATGGAAAACAAATTAATAAT
>NW_007728061.1:130633-133033 GCF_000696425.1 Galeopterus variegatus | reverse complement strand
GGGAGTGCCACCACGCTCTCAAGCGGCGCACTGTAGCAGTGCGCCACCGGGCCGGCCCCAATTGTTACCTTCTTTTCACTCAATATGAGTTGACGTTTGTAGACAGATATCCCATGCCTTAAAACCCTTATTTCAGGGATAGCACACTTGAGCATCACTGGAACCAGGGCTGAAAATGTAAATGACAGGTGCCTGCCATATGCGTAGGGTACAGTAGGCAGCAGTGGGGTATTTGACCAGCTTGTAAGCTCCCACCCCATGAAACAGGAACCCTCCTGGAATGGAGGCCCAGTCTTCTGCAAGATTTTTATTTTTGTCTTATTTTATTTTTTTACATGTATGTTTAGCTTTATTATTTATTTATTATTACTTTAAATTGTATTTTATCAGTATACAGTGTAGTTGATTTTCCGGTGTCCCTTTACCGATTCCTCCTTCTTCCCTCCCTGACCCCCCTCCCACCCGTCAACATCATATCTGCTCACTTGTCTTAACAAGTTCAAGGAACTGTGATTGTTGTGTCTTCTTCCCTGACCCCCCCAGGCATTTGTTTGTGAATTTATTTATTTATTTTTAGCTCCCACAAATAAGTGAGAACGTGTGGTATTTCTCTTTCTGTGCCTGACTTATTTCACTTAATATAATTTTTTTCTAAGTCCGTTCATGTTCCTGCAAGATTTTTAAATAAAAGTTAGAAATCCATAGTTTTATGGACAATCTTCAGACTTAAAGATTGTCCCACATGTAAAACCCTTTGAACCAGCAGGGTGGTGCCAAGCCGAGCACACTGGTGACAGTGTTTGGTCCTCAGGCTGTTAGTGTGTGGCCTCTGGATATCTCATTTCATCCCACAGCATCTACAAAACTTGGTGTCCTCATTTGTCCAGCAGGGAGAGCAATAGATCTTACGACGTCCAGGTGTTGGGTAACTTGTCTGAGATCAGAGCTCTAAAGAGGCTCATAGCTGGGACATGGGTAGGTGGCCTGACTCTAGAAGCGCATAGCCTCATGCTATTCTCATGGGCAGAATTCTGGTAGCCAATGATCTGCATTAGAAGTCAGCAGACTCAGGCCCTGGTTCTGGGTTTGCACATTCGTGTAACCTTGAACCACAAGAGAGTGAGTTCGAGTCCAGAGCATCCCTAAACCCGTCTACCTCCGCTGCTGCTCTCTGCACCTTGTTCTCTAACTTCGTTGACCAGAAAGGGGTCCACCGCGCACTAGCATTTTAAAATGTGGCACAGCATGTGTCTGAGGATAAATGATAGTTGAATATAGATAAAGATTTTACAGCTCAAGAACATCTTTAGAAGGTGTCTGTGCCCTTAAGAAATATACTAAATGCTGTGTTTAGTGTAAAATCACAATCTGGACTAGTTCTTACCTCCCAAGGTTAAAAACATACTGTATTTCTAAAGTGTTCTGGCAGAACATTCTTCATCGGGCACCTGGGTTGCACTAAAAACCCATGCATTTTACCTTTAACTGAGTTTCAGAGAAAGTATCAGTGCAACCATCTGAATACATAGACTTCTAGGGGCTCTTGACACAACCAGCTCAATGGAAGATATGTGTACAGTATTTATGGATGAGCCACTAATAATGATGTTAATAATAATAGTCCTTCTCTTTATAACATCTTACGGTTTAGAAAACAATTTCACATACATGCAATTAGATTCTAGGCTGGTCTTCAAATAGCAGAATCATTGGGGCAAGCAATAATTTAAAAAATGTAAATAGCGAAGTGAAAATATGATTGACATCTTCTGCCAGTCATGTTTATTTGAAGCTGTTTAGGGGGAGGAAAAAAGAGAGAGAAAGAAGGTAACATCTGAGTCAAAACATATAAGCAAATAAAAACTTTCACCACAAAGTGGAAATGTAAATCAACATTGTGTTAACCGGGAGGATTTGATGTGAGGTCTGAAATGAAGTCCAGGAGAGACCTGACCCCGTCTCTATTTTCTGTTTCTCACCCTGGGCAGGTGGCAAATCTCAGATTCCTGGGGCGGCATGATCTTTTCTCCACTCCTCTGGATGTCTGACAATTTGTAAATCCTCAGGCAGCATTTGTGGCAAGGGCCTTTTTTAACAATCTCATGTCAACAGCATGCAGTGATCAAAAGAAATAACTCTTGTTTTATATTTGCCTTGTCCAGTTCTGCGGTGATAGAACCATCCCCGTGAACACCCTTGAGAAATGGACAGGATAGGGCAGGGACTAGGATGAGGAGTGAGAGCCACTCGCCTTGGACACCAAATTTAAGGGTTCTCCAAAACCCTCAGATATCAAGATAATGGATAGATTCATGTACAATTTTAAAAACATCAAAATGAAAAAAAAATCCAGGATGAACAAAATGTCATCATTTTAAGTAAAGACAGGGTAGTGATTTT
>NW_007728061.1:128655-130392 GCF_000696425.1 Galeopterus variegatus | reverse complement strand
AAAAAAAAATCCAGGATGAACAAAATGTCATCATTTTAAGTAAAGACAGGGTAGTGATTTTAATGCTGGTGTGCAGGGAAGACAGTAAGGGCAACAGAAAACCAGCAGCGGCAGCCTTTTGGGTGCACCCTTCCAGTGTGCCAGGAACAGTGTTCCATATCTTACAGGCGTTTTCTCTTGAGATGTATCAGAAGGACCTGATTGGACCTACAGTCAATCCCAATCTATTTGACAATAAACCATATTAGAAAAAGTTTCTGTACAAGCTCCATAAACTCCATACAGTCCATTTTGTCTTTGTTCAATGTATGGGTTGAAAATTATGATCTCTTTGTTCACAACGATCATTTTAGACACACAGCTCACAAAGATCAGCATTAACTTAAAAAATATATATTAGCATGCTTGTATCTATTAAGCACCATTGCTTTTTAGGCTCCAGATGATGATTTTATTAAATATAATGCAAAAAGGGATAAATCAAGGATAATTATAAATTCATAAATACATACTTCACTGACATAAAATGGTTTTATTTGGATGGGTGTGGAATTATCTGTTCCTTCAAGAAAATAACAGAGATGTTCTGATTAAGTTCATAATCTAGTATATGTGAAATTCTAGCCAAACCGATGGGCACATCTTCTTTTCTGAAACTACCTTTGATAAGAAATGCATTACAAACTCATCAGTTTGGCTTCCTGTTAACAAAGAGACAGCAGCCGTCTGGATCATTCTGGATTCACAGTGAAACTGCCACACCATGTATCCTCCAACTGAAGCTGTGCGAGTTTGACAAGGGGCAGATGAATCCAGGAGTTATTGTGCAGGGGTTTAAATCTATGCGGCAGCTGACGGCTGAAATAATCATCTATATATCGCTCTGAGCTAGCTGGGGAAAGGTTGAAGCTGTATATTTTCAGCATATCTAGTCTAATGGTTAATCTGTTGTCTTGTACAGGACTCTCGCAGGGCGGACTGGCAGTACATACTGACAGCTTCTAGGAATTGCTCACAGTGGATATGGTTTGCCTTGCTACCCAAAGTACTGGGTGGATGATTCTAACTTAGCTTGAGTTGGAAAATGTGCAACTCACCTGACTCATGTCCTCAAATGCGAGGGGACCAGCAGGGCTAATAGCAGGTTAGGTGAAGGGATGTTAGAGTCACTAAACTACCTCTGTCCCTGTCAACTTCCCCAGATTTGTGCACCTCAAGTGGGCTCCAGGTGTGTCTCTTTCATTATTTGGCTGTCTTGGCAAGGTGGGGAGAAGATTGTCCTTTTTGAAAACTGGAAAGCTAGGAAAATGTAAGAGGATTAAACTACTGCAGGGCTTGGCAAACTTTTTCTGTCAAGGGCCAGCTAGTTAATATCTCAGGCTTTGGCCATGTGGTCTCTATTGCAGCTACTCAACTGTTGTAGAACAAAAGCAGCCATAGACGATAGATAAACAAATAACGCTGGCTATGTGATTATGTGGCTATGGTCCCCCAAATTTTATTTATAGCCTCTGAAATTTGAGTTTCATATCATTTTAATGTGTTACAAAATATTATTCTTCTTAGATTTTTCCCCCAACCATTTAAAAATGCAAAAAGCATTCTTAGCTCATGGGTTGTACAAAATCACGTGGCAGGCTACAGTGTGCTGCCCCCTGAACTTGAGAAAGAGAAGCAGAAGGCAGCTGTTGGTGTCAAGTATGTGGCACGTTCCATCTCTGCTCTAACAATTGTCCC
>NW_007728061.1:125766-127689 GCF_000696425.1 Galeopterus variegatus | reverse complement strand
CCAAGAAAAAAAGAAAGAAAAGGGCCAAAGGCAACCAGATCTCCAAAAGGAATTTTCTCCCGAATACAGAGCAGGGCAGATTGTTGGGCAAATGATTATAGCCAGTCAAGTTTTTAGTGATGATATAGAGATGAGATTAAAGATACAGAGGCTTTGATGAATGTTGCACCCCTACCAGGATACATATAGAACATAAGCCTTGTAGTCTGAAATTTGGATGGGGTAGAGGGGTGTGGGTACCACCATAGGTACATCTATCTGATCTGGCCAATTTGATTCTAGATGATCCTGTAGGCCTGCAGTATTTATGTAGAGAACATTGCATTTTGGGTCATGTGGATTCTGTTAATATATTTTTATAGCATCTTTTGCTCTCTCATGTAGGAGTTGAATTCTTTCATTACACTGTGTTGATGGATGCAAACTTACACAATTCAGGTTTCCTAGGCAGTGAATAGAGCCAGAAATATACCCTGTGATTAACTACCATGTAACCTATTGTTCCTTAAATTCTCCCTTCCCATTCTCCTATTAGCTCCATAAAAGCCAGAAAAGAAAAAGCTCCAACCAACCCCCCTTCCTGCCCTGTCAGCCCACCATGGGGCAAGTCCTCCCTGTGTCTGTGCTAGGAAAGGACAGGCCACTTTGAAATACTTTTCCATTTTCATTCTGTACGACAGATTTTTTAACCTAATAAATGTACTTCCTATTTCTCAGCTAGAAGTATGTGTATATGTACATCTTGCCAGATAACATATACGATAGTGTGATTGTTCAATTATAGAGAGTTTTACGTTTGAGACATGATGATTGTTAGTGTTGCTTTTGGAGGCAGCATCCTTCATCTTTGCATTTTCTGTGTATTAATGTTTGCTATGATCTTTCAAAACATAGCTTCCTAGATCGATTTTATCAAGAATACTACAAGGTGTTCATCAAACTTCTCATTGATGTATGCTTTCCAAGGTTGTCAGACTAGAAACTCTCAGTGCACGGATCTTACCCACTTTAACTCCCCTGCACTCTGCTATCCCCTGCCCACTGCCCTTCGAAGCACAGAACTTGGCTCCTATGTCTGCCTTACCCTGTCCCAGCCATACTTAGCTGCTTAGTCTCACGGATGGGCACATGGCATTCCCCACTATGGGATTCATCCTGAAACAGCAGTCACGTTCTCCTTTACAGCATCATAGCACCAGACTCACAGTATGGGTTATTTATCTGGCACTTGTTATTGCTGCTGTCGTTTTCTATCATTGCTTAAGGAAACATTCACACTCCTTCACCAGTCTGGTTTGTGTGACAGACAGCCAGGGTTCTAGTAGTCTATGACTACAGGACAAGAAACTTCGCTTTATAAAGTGGGAGCCATGCTATGCTTCAATCCAAGGATTGCACTCTTGTGGCCACATCTTAAGACCTTGGGAGTTAGTTAGCCCAGACTCTGTTGGGGAAAGTCTTAGGTAATCATATCAGAGAGAGGTCAGATCAATTTAGGAATTTTGTCCACAGTGAATTACATATTACAAAATAACTGTGTTACTATGATTTACATAATTTTTCTTGGGGGAAAGTTCCACAAACCCACAGAAAATAAGAAGCACACCATTAGATCTCTATTCCAGCAATTTCCCCCTCATCCCTTAACCCCCTACTCTCAATTTTAGTAAAACAGCATTTGTAGCCTGAAAGACTGAAAACACACACACTTTTCTTTGATGTCAATGATGCAAGGAGATGCTACACATTGCTCTTTCTGAGGAGTGGCAAACCCATTCATTTAATGCAAGTTAGGGAGCAGTTTGAGATGGAAAGCAATGGGTTAGCATTGAGGGTTGATGACTTGAAATATAATGATTATTCAGTAGGATTCCTTTTAGCAGTCTTCAGGAGATAATGGGTCTAATCCTGCTGCTAAACTTG
>NW_007728061.1:120572-124915 GCF_000696425.1 Galeopterus variegatus | reverse complement strand
AAAGACAAAAAAAAAAAGAAAAAAGAAGACTGTCTTCTGAATTTCCACAGATGATATCCCTATTGAAATTGATGACAATAGCATAGGAAAAAAAAATTTCAGAAAGTCACCAGGGGAAAAAAAAAACAAAAAAACATGCAATTCAGCTGTGAGGGAGAAACCTCCATTTTAATTCAAAGCTATGATTCTGTTCAGTGTTAAAACTGGTTTGTGACTTGTCTAGCAAAAAATTTCACTAAGGATTAATATCCATTTTCTTTTCTCCTTATTGTTTGGCAGTCAAGGTTGAAGCTAGATCACGCTATCCCAAAGACCCATTTGAGTTCAAGAGCGCAACTCCCAATTCCCAGCTTGTGACAGAGCCAGGTGAAGGAATGCTGGGACCCATCCCAATTTTTAGTAACTGCCCTGCACCCCTCAACATTCTACTTTAACACACTGAGCTCAGTTGAAGAAGAGAGATGTACTACCGTGGATTTCAGCATGCATTTAGCTTGTTGGGCAGCAAAGTATCAAAAAGAAAAACCATAAAAATATTAATAATTAAAAGAACCTCACTTGCAAACTAGCAGCTTGCTCCAGACTTCACTCGGAAGCCCTGTTAGCTAGATGCCTTTGTGTTCAAACCACTTTGCATGACTCTTACTCTGAGTGATTCCAGTGTGAATATGACATTACTAATGATCTGCTAAGTGTGTACAGATGTGGGTCTCTCCAGATGTGGTGATTAATAACCTAATGGGGATAGCCAGTTGACTCACGTTTATGGGTTGTTTGCCTTTTATAACATTTCCGAGTTTATTTGCTTTGAACTATTTTTTAACCCCAGCCAACAAATATACCTTGAAGTCTCAAAGGGCATCATCTCTTTAACTCTTATTGGAAAGCAGGGAAGAGGGAATGTGCCCCAGGCTGGAGCTGAGCATTGAGTTCATCACACACAAGCATTGGACTATTCGGGAAAGCTGAAAGTTGGAATCGTTGCCCCATTTCACTTTCAGGAGCCATAAAGAGGCACTGGTGAACCCTGACACAGTGTTTGCAACCTGGCTAGGCTGATAAAGGGAGAGATTTCATAAGAAAAAAAACCTAGTGAAATACGTGATCGTTTTGAAGCAAGCNCATTCTACTTTAACACACTGAGCTCAGTTGAAGAAGAGAGATGTACTACCGTGGATTTCAGCATGCATTTAGCTTGTTGGGCAGCAAAGTATCAAAAAGAAAAACCATAAAAATATTAATAATTAAAAGAACCTCACTTGCAAACTAGCAGCTTGCTCCAGACTTCACTCAGAAGCCCTGTTAGCTAGATGCCTTTGTGTTCAAACCACTTTGCATGACTCTTACTCTGAGTGATTCCAGTGTGAATATGACATTACTAATGATCTGCTAAGTGTGTACAGATGTGGGTCTCTCCAGATGTGGTGATTAATAACCTAATGGGGATAGCCAGTTGACTCACGTTTATGGGTTGTTTGCCTTTTATAACATTTCCGAGTTTATTTGCTTTGAACTATTTTTTAACCCCAGCCAACAAATATACCTTGACGTCTCAAAGGGCATCATCTCTTTAACTCTTATTGGAAAGCAGGGAAGAGGGAATGTGCCCCAGGCTGGAGCTGAGCGTTGAGTTCATCACACACAAGCATTGGACTATTCGGGAAAGCTGAAAGTTGGAATCGTTGCCCCATTTCACTTTAAGGAGCCATAAAGTGGCACTGGTGAACCCTGACACAGTGTTTGCAACCTGGCTAGGCTGATAAAGGGAGAGATTTCATAAGAAAAAAAACCTAGTGAAATACGTGATCGTTTTGAAGCAAGCCTAGAGTTCTGGCCAGTGTTTCTGGGAGATGTTGCCTCACTTTTGCTTCAAAACAGAATGCTGATGAAAAGTCGAGTAAGATGTTGTTACAGATGTTCAACTCTGCATTAAGGCTGTTGGAATTACCACCACATCTTAAATCAATTCCCAGAACATTGTCTGGAGGTTATGTCATTGAAATAATGAAGCCTCTTTAGTCAAGTATAAGCAAACATGTTAAAACATCATTGTAACTTTAAATTAAACTCTAGCGCAAACCAGGGGATCTGAAGCCTCATTAGACTTGCCTGACATTTTTCTAGCACTGAGTCTTCCCAAACTGTAAAACTGTTAGATTCAGTGCCTATTAGACAAGGGAGCACTGGGAAGTTACAACAGCACATTAAGTGTTATACTTAGGGATGTGCAAAAACAAGCCCTTGAATTTTATGAGTACTTGGAGACTGGATGGAGTTCAGCTCCTATAAAAATTCCACGTTAGGTTCCTGAACTTGTTTGTGTGGTAAAGAAGCTGATAAGTCAGGTTTCTTTAAAGGACCACATCTTTATGGCTTCCACAGCATGAAGGCTGGTGAAAATGCTGGAGGTAGAGGTGTATTGCAATTAGCCAAAATGTAGGTTAAATATGAGCCTGTAAATGTGCATTGTCATGAGGTAGTGGCCCATGACTTCACCACGTTTGTCTTCAATGAAAGTAAGTAAATTTGTCTCCCTTTTAATTCCACTTTTATTCCTCTCATGTCGTTGCAGAAGCCATGAAGGGAAAATTATATTTTATAGCTTAACTAAAAGTTTTCCTAGATCTGCTTTCTTTAAATATGCAGAAATTGATAGAATCCATATAAA
Organism: Galeopterus variegatus; assembly: GCF_000696425.1. NCBI lineage: Eukaryota > Metazoa > Chordata > Mammalia > Dermoptera > Cynocephalidae > Galeopterus > Galeopterus variegatus. Next base: position 122,247 of record NW_007728061.1, on the reverse strand, counting down.
GAATAATAATTAAATATGGTTTATTTCCTACTTATGAGAAAGAAGTTATCACTGCTTCTCTTGTGGGACCTAAGCCATATGTAATGGTCTGCATTACATGACGTTCATATATTTAAGCTGGAGACATTTCCTCCCCATCTCTTCAGGGAACAGATTTGCATTTCCAGGCTGTGAGTGCAGGAGGAAACCTTTGAACACAAGTTTCATTTAAGAGAACAAATCCCAGTTAAAATGCAGTATGATTATGATGGATGATCTTTCTGAGTTGCAGTGAAAATAGTTTCCTTGCATAGAAGAAGGCATAACTTTACTACCAACATGAGGTGTCTCCCTGGAGCTGGCTAACAGGTATTAACTTGCAAGTCTCTCATCTGAAAATCAGTGCAGGTAAACAGCCAGCAACAAGGACTAACGATGGTCGGCGCTTAACCAAAGAAGATTATTTATTATAGGCCCAGCATAAATGGGTTAGCAAAAGTTAAGCAGAAGAGTCTAACAGCAATGCCAGTGAAGGTGACTTCTGTTCGGGTCTCAACTAACACGGACTCATTGTATATAACTGGACATAACCATGGTAACTTCTGGCAGCCTTGAATAAAGCTACCCAAGTAGACTGGGTTAGATGAAAGACGTTTTTGGATATTGCATTATAACCTTAGGAAGTCTTGTGTGACAGAGAAGAACAGAACTTGCATTCCCTCTAGACCTAGTCACTTGCACACACATAAACACACACATGGTATTTAGTCCAGCAAGCTACACAGCTAATCTAGGTCACCCTGAACACAGTACAAAAGTTGCAAGTGGTCCGTACTAAAATGTGACTTTGTATTATGGGTGGAGTCAGTGCAAGACTTCCTACTCCATCCTAAAAAGGGGAATGTGCAGAAGGATAGTACACACAGACACTTGCACACACACACACATACATGTACACAGTTCTTCCCCACTATTGCCTTGGACGCCCAGTTTCCCTATCCGGTGAAAGGAAGATGAATTCAGGTCAAGCTCAGAGTGCCTGTTTGCTTGCTGGAGATGCATATCAAGTCTAAGTGATTTTTTTCAATACCATTTATGTGGCTCGTATTTATTTCCTTTAATCTTTTAAGTGCTGTTTAGTCTCTGTGTGATTTGCTGTGGATACTCATTTCTGATAAGATGCGATATCCTCCCAGCCACATAGTCCCCGCCTGGAGCACTAAGTGACTGATACAGTCTCAGGCAGCCGAGTGGGGGCCTGGGCAGAGAGGGCGCAGGCGGTGGAGTGAGAGGGCTGTGGGCGCTCACAGGTGCAGTGAGCGGGCTGTGGGCGCTCACAGGTGCTTTCTCGTCTTCATGTTTTCTATCGCTCTCACCTCACACCACTGTCTTGTTCCCTTTCCCTGCCTCAGCCAGGGTTTAGACAACCCCTCAGACTGACAGCAGAATAGGGGAGTTGGAAAAGTGTGATGCTTTGAAGCAGGTTTGGAGGGTAGCTGTATTATTATTATCTCCTTGGAACCATGTATCATAACCTACTACATTAATTTAGGGTTTTCAGGGAAGTACCATATAATGCATGCTCTGATTTGGATCTTCCTGGATAACACCAAGTAGCTGAGATGGCATTTTTTCCCCCCGTCTAAGACTCATGCACCATTAACATATATCAAGCTTCTTTTGATGTCATCACTGC
>NW_007728061.1:118402-120220 GCF_000696425.1 Galeopterus variegatus | reverse complement strand
CGGGCTGTGGGCGCTCACAGGTGCAGTGAGCGGGCTGTGGGCGCTCACAGGTGCTTTCTCGTCTTCATGTTTTCTATCGCTCTCACCTCACACCACTGTCTTGTTCCCTTTCCCTGCCTCAGCCAGGGTTTAGACAACCCCTCAGACTGACAGCAGAATAGGGGAGTTGGAAAAGTGTGATGCTTTGAAGCAGGTTTGGAGGGTAGCTGTATTATTATTATCTCCTTGGAACCATGTATCATAACCTACTACATTTATTTAGGGTTTTCAGGGAAGTACCATATAATGCATGCTCTGATTTGGATCTTCCTGGATAACACCAAGTAGCTGAAATGGCATTTTTTCCCCCGTCTAAGACTCATGCACCATTAACATATATCAAGCTTCTTTTGATGTCATCACTGCTAATATTTCTCTTCTTAGCTTTAAGGTAACGGCCGTGCCTTCTGTGTCTCAGGGATGCTTCCTCCTAGTCTGTGTCACTGTCAACTATAACAGTCCGAGGATCCTATTTTTTCTTCTTGACATTGCAGCTTGAGCCTGAGTTGTGGGGGCGGGGGAGAGGAGAACTAAAATTTTGCCACTGATGCCCTCGGGTGACAGGCTGGGTATGCATCTGCTAATTATCAAGCAGCTCTCTTAAAAAGAAGCATGATGCAGGCTAATACATCTGCAAAGCTTGTTAGCGGGTGTCTTTGGGTAAGAGCAGTAGAGTGTGCTGTGATGTTCGTGGGTGAAGCTTCCCATTGCTTAGCGATCTGTGTGGTTTAGACATTTGGAAAACAGCCTTTGGTTTCCAATCCCTAAGCTACGCTTCATCTCTGCCCCCTACCGCCACCATCAGAGATACCATTCAATGGCAACCTCCTCCTTCAATTGGGTGCTCTCCTCTGGCCGACTCTCCAACCTCGCCAGCCTGGTCCTCCTGTCTTACCAAGTTAAGAGAGGACCCCACTTGTGCAGCCCCACAAGCCCTCCCTCTTGGCAGTTGGAGAGATAAAGAGCTGAGGTGGGCTGGGGATTCTGGAGCCAGCACACGCCAATGTTCCCAGTCCTAACTGATTGCAACATTGACTGCTGAGGCCCTGAATCCTTGCTTCTCTTCAAAGCTCTCTCTGACATGCAGGGATTAGGAACCAGTGAAGTTGTTTCATCTGCAGAAACAGCAGGATGGCAGTTAGGATGCTGCATTTCAAATATAACTTTACTTCTGATTTTGGTTAGGAGTCAACTCCTTTGCTAACACGGCAAAACAAAGTAACCAAAATTAGCTCTATAATGATTGACTGTTCATACATATATATTTTTTGTATACAGATAAATCACAATTTCTTTTATTTTTTTCTTATGGCATTTACGAACTGTTTTAGTCTGTTGAAAGTGCATGTTCAAAGGCAAGAGCGTAAAGAGGTGACACTTTCACCTTCTCTAAGCCACCTCTTTGACTAACACATTTGGTCTCTGTCATTGGGTCCTAAAAGACCGCCGTGAGTTCCTAGAGAGTGACTGAGCCTTGAGTGTGTGTCCTCTGATATCTTGCCTGTATTTCAGTCTGCCCTCAAACTGTTCCTAATCTCACGAGCTGCCTGTATTTCCAGTTGAAGATGAGCAGCCGTCAACGCTGTCACCCAAAAAAAAGCAGCGGAACGGAGGCATGCGGAACTCACCCAGCTCCTCGCCCAAGCTGATGAGGTAAGGGGTGGCCCTCTGTGGCTCCTGCCCGTCCTCTCCTCGCCCCCTCCTCACCCTCCTGGGCCCAGAGGCCCCCCCCCCCCCCCAAAACCCCGGGCGGGGGGGGGGGGGGGGGGGGGGGGGGGG
>NW_007728061.1:111420-117486 GCF_000696425.1 Galeopterus variegatus | reverse complement strand
CCCCCCCCCCCCCCCCCCCCCCCCCCCCGGGCCCCGGGGCCCCCCCCCCCCCAGCAAGCGCGTGGCAGGGGAGGGGTGCGATCGTTAGGGGGCTTCTGAAGGGCTGGAGTATTTATTCTGTCAGCTTGTCAGCAGTTAATGATAGAGCTGAAAAAATTCTGTCATGAAAAACAGTTTGAAAAGCTGTTTGAAAAATACATAGGCTTTAAAGTCTTAGCTGTCACCATGTCCTGTCTGTGTGTAGTTCCTAAACAGCGGTGGCACTAATGATGGCGGTAACCAATCAGAGGGACTCATGTGGTTAGTTTGCCTGCGGCAAGTCTCTTTCTGCTGGAGGCCCTCCGAGGACTGTTTTCTGTACTTAAGGCCATATGTGAGATGTATCATCACAATCAAAAATGAACCTGAAGATTACCTTCCTTTTATCCTGTCGATTGAAATCAAATTTCTGTTCATTGATTTTGATGGATTAAAAAAAGACTAATAATCCGTGGACTTGCCAAAGCAAAGTTCAAAAGTAATCCAGTTCTGTTCAGGCTAAAAGCAATATTAATTATGAAGTCCAGTGTGTGTGCGTGTGCCCACTTCTTTCTTCCTCTCCTTTCCTTCGTCCCTTCCCTCCCTTCCTCCTTTCCTTCTCTCTGGACTGCATTTTCCCCTAGAAAGTAGCAGGTGGACTCAACAGAGTTCTGCAGGTCCTGTTTCCGGGCCTATTCATCTTCCATCTCCCCTTTTGTCTTTGACTCATCAGCCAACCCCAGCACTTACTTCCTTCATCACCCCAACTCTCTAACAACTCAGTGGAGTAGGAGAGACCTCACATTTTTGCGCTGCTCATTCTAAACGGTTATGGCTGGGGAAACACCCACCGTCTTGACGTTACTTTCCTCTTTTCATGGCCGTCGGCCACTCTTCACCCTTTGGTGATTGACATACAATAATGGTGATTTCCGTTCCCCACTTCTCAGTCACAATCGCATCAGCCCGACCCTCCTCGTCCACCTTTCTGGGACATAAGTGAGGGCAGGCCGTCATGTGGTCGAGGACGCGGGTCGCCAGTGGAGACCTGCCCAGTCCTACCTCCTTTTCCATTATGAGCGTCTATTCCTGTTAAGTGTTTCCTTCAAAGTCCCCTGCCTTCCGCTTCACTCAGCCCTGCTGGGGTGTTGCTGATTTACATGCTTGTTTCCAGTTTATGAGGAGGAATAAACGCGCCAACTGCCAAGCTTCTCATTTGTATGGTGCCAGTTGTCACACGAGCATTCATTTCCTACTTACTCACCTTCAGGTAATCGCCTTATCTAATGCTAATAGTTTTGCCCATTTAAAGTAGAGAAAAGCCCAGGCGCTTTCCTTTGCCTAAATTTAGAGAAGCAGATAAATTCATTTCCTACTTACTCACCTTCAGGTAATCGCCTTATCTAATGCTAATAGTTTTACCCATTTAAAGTAGAGAAAAGCCCAGGCGCTTTCCTTTGCCTAAATTTAGAGAAGCAGATAAATAAATAAAGAGAAGTCTGAAAAATCTGAAACCTTTGGAGCCAAATTCCCTGTCCCTGTTTGCTATGTAAAGTATGGCTCATTTCTTTGATCTTAAGTAATAATAATTCTGAGGAGTTATACTGTTTTCATATGCTTCAAAGCTGTGTCAAAGTTTTGCTGCTTAAGGGTACTTCTTTATTCTGTTGGCTCTTGGGTACCAAGATGACAGGTCTTCTGTACGAGGTGGAGGCTTTTTTAAGTCGTAGCCTTCAGCAAAACATCAAATTACCAAATCCAGGGTAACATACTTCTACACAAATGCCTTTCCTGTAGATATATTATACCATATATATTAAATACTTTAGTGTTACACGCTACATTTTATGTGCAATAGAAAGTGATGGTTTGAGGTAGCCTTGGGGGGACTTTTTTTCCACAAGCAGAAAAAGCTAGTGTATACTGTATCAAGTATGGTTTTTACAGGACTTTCTGCCCGAAGGCCTTTGTAAATAAGTAATGATCAACAGATTGGCTGTGGGTTTTTGAAAAGCATGCCTATGTCAGTTTGCATGATGGGGGAGAATTTTCAAAGTGGATCTTGCTTTCATTGCCTGCCGGAGAGGGGCTGAGGGGAGCAGGCATCCTGGGCCGGAGCTGTCTGCTCCATGGCACATCAGAATTCTAAGCGGGGGTCAGCCGGGGAGCCAGAACTTGCCAAGCTACAGAACTCGGGCTTCTCGTGCTGGTGCCTTTGGGCTCCTGCTACAGCCACAGCTCCTGTCACCGGGGTGCTTTACCCCACCAGCCCACAGCAGTCTCCATCGCAGCTCAGCTGGTTTGGGCCATCCCATGACAAGTCTTAGACATTCCTCCTTCACCAGGACTTCCCTTGTCCCAGGTACGCTACATTCTCCATCTGATGTTGGAGCAAAGACGGGGCCCCCGCTCAGCCCTGTCTCCCTTTTCCTTCACTTCCAGCTTCTGAATGAAAGACCCATTTGGTTTGCATCTGAATATCTGGTGCTGGTGATGAGGTTGCCAGTGCCGATTTTGCTCAACCGCTCTTGTTAATTGGCAGAAATCAGAGGGGCTCACACAGCTCCTGTGGCTTCTCCAATTCTCTCCACCTCTTCAAACACCCCCTTTCTACCCCTACAGGAGATAGGACTCCCAGGTCCTATTCCTTAAAACCTGAAAAATCCATAAAGAAAGCTAATGACTTATTTGGAGTGGGTTTTTCAGCAGGAGTTTGTGGCTTGCTGTTGGAGCAGAATCAATCATTCTGAATGTGGGCAGGTTTTAGTGGCCTATGGGCAGTGATAGGAAAAGCTCCAAGAGAAACCGGAGAGTCCAGAATGGGCTAGGGTGGGCTTAATTTATCACTGCAGCTTCCGCACATAAAACAGGCTCCTGCCTAGGGGTTCCTTCCAAATCACCTGCCAGCAGGAGATGCTCCAGGAACTCTGCACTAATGGTCTTTGTCTCCCTTTGTTCTGGTATCAGGCTTATGGTGGTGTGTAAGTGTCACTTAGCTCTCCGCACAATCATTAGGTGAAAAGCCTCATTTCGTGTGTCTGGATCCTGAGGTCATGTGTTTTTTAGTCACCCTGACAGAAAACAACCCTTATCACCAGACCAAGCCAAATGTAGAGTGTCTGTTCTCCAGGCAGGGAACACCTGTGTGATGACGGATGCCACCGAGGAGCCATGAGCCATGGCGGTTCCCAAGTCCCTTACTCCATCTGCCTGCTTTTCCCTTCCTTGTTGGTCTCTGAACATGGAATTATGTAAGCAGCCCATCCTAGTTTTCCACTAAAATCACCAAGCACCGTTGCCCAGTTCTTCCTACTTAGTGGGTTTGTGCCTTGTAGCGATAGCCATGTCTGCCGTCAGTTGTAAAGCCCTGGAGGACACGAACTTTGTCTCTAAATAGATAAGTCAAGGGTTCTTAACTGAGGGGACTCACAGACTCCACTGAGCATTCAATGAAAAGTTCTCTAGAAAGTCTGTCTAGCAAAAAAAGTACGGTGGATACCATGTTGACTCCAGTTCAAGCAGTTTCATGGATTCCTGAAATCCCCATTCAGGGATCCTCGATTATAATCACATTCAGTTCATTCCACAGCCACCTTTAAGTAGTTGCATTCACAAGTGCTTTTTAGATGATGAGGATATTTCTCCATTGGGTGAGCGGTAGAGAGTAACTGCCTGGGCTCTCACACTGGGTCCTCACGTGGTACCCCAAAAGGCTGTGCACTTCAGCTGCCTGCTGGTGTTCCTTTTCTCAGATTAATTCCCATCCAGCAAATGTTTAGTGAGAGCCTACTGTGTGCAAGGTGTTGTGGAAGGTCTTTGAGGGATCTAAAGTAAGATGGGTTAGATTAGATCTCTGTCTTCAAAATGCTTACAGTTTAATGTAGGAGATAGGCATATACAGCAAAATAGAGTAAGTACGACTTGGGGATTCTAATAACATGGGCCATGAGAAGAGAAAGAGCTGTCGTCGCCTCTGGTTTGGGAGGCTGCATCTGGTTTGCAAAAGTAGTCTCATTGAACCTAGCCCTGTATGTGGAGGCAGACTCTCTAGTAATAGTATTGCCCACTCTTGTTCATGGTTACCAGGTGCTAGGCAACATTCCAGGAGTGCGGTGCCTGTGAACTCACTGAATCCTAGCTACAACTCTTCGAGTAGATATTACTTTCTCCCATTTTACAGAAGAGGACGCTGAGGCACAGAGATGGAAAGTCTGGCAGATCTGGTTAAGTCTGACCTAATTAGGAAGATGGAGGAAATAGGGAAAGTGCTCAGGTCACAGTAAATGGGCTTGGTGTGGCTAGAACAAGGGGTCCTTGGAATGGCATAAATGAAGTTGAATATGGAAGGGTATTCTGATGCCCCATCATGAAGGCTTTTGCCTGTCATAGGCATTGGGGAACGCTTACAGGTTTTTGAGGAGGTGGTACCATAACTTGTGTTTTGGGGGGATCGTTAGTGGCAGTAAAAGGGACGTTTTGAAACCCTGCGTCAGGACCTTTCTGAGACATATATTACATAAACACAGAAGTGTGACAGAGAGGTCAGCACCCATCTGCAGCCTCTGTCAAGGTCCTTTAGGTGTCAAAACATTCAGGGTTTGCTGTAAAATAGAGGACCAGGACTGGCTAGACAGTTTTCCCAAGAAGGATACACAGCGCTCCTGACATCAGTCCTGAGACTAGGGTAGCGTAGACCGTGAGGATTTATGTGGATGTATCAGGCAGACAGTTTACACAGAGAGCCCCGGCCAGGCTAGCAAGGATAACTCAAAACACCTCAAACAGAGAAATCAAACACTTTGAGGAGAGTTTCGTGTCATGAGCCCCAGGAATTATTAGACATTAATTTGCTGAATGGGAGGGGATATATAATTTGAGGAAAACATTATGCTCTTGGGCATCAACTGATCATTAAGTGAAATAAACTCATGTGCTTGTTAAATCTCATTTTCTCTCTTTTGACTCATACCTTTCATGGGGTCTCTTTGTTAGGACTTCCCACATCAGAGCCTGGCAGTGTGAGGTTCTAGTAATAGAGAATGGCAAAATGGCCTGAGCCAAGTGAGTTGGGGGCAGAACGCCACCCACACAATTCCTTCCACTGGGCAGAGAGAGGAAGAAAGGCAGGGACAGCTTAGCTGAGTAAATTCCCCTCTTAATGCATAAACTAATAGCATATGGCAGGCCCCCACGGGACTAAAGAAGAAGGAAATAGTGGGTGTCATAATTCCAAAGCTTGGGTGGACTTGACACAGGTCCCTGGACAAGTTCATGCTCAGCAGAGGGTCATTATCCTGTCTTCTTGTTTTAAGAACATCTTGGACAATCTCCTCTAGGACTGCAGAACATGTCATTTCTCCTGGGCTGTCTTCCAAACATAAAGGCAGTAATTTCCTTTTTCCTTGGAGAATGGTGGCTGCCTAACAAGGGATGATGTATTAGGTGCAGCAGGAAACAAAAATGCAAGTAGATAGACAGAGACAAGCTGAAAAGAGCCCTAGTTTTGCCAGAGTGGCTGGAGACTGGCCTTCAAGTTTTGTCAGGGAGGCTCCAGGGATGGCCATCTGGTGGGAGATGGGGGCCAGGTGGCGTGCAGCAGTGTCTCAGTGTCAATTGATCATTATTAGGAGAATGTGGAAGTGGTGTTGAAGGATGAGTTAAGGCAGGAGCCAGAATCCAAAAGCTGGGATCCTTGGAAAGTAGCAGGAAATAGGATTCACCCAAAAGTAAATGGCACCCAAGAATGAGGTGGGTCCAGCTGGAATCATTTATGGTGTTGAACACCCAAATACGAGCCCTTTTGAGGAGACCACCTGAGACCTTCTCGAGTGTCCTGTGTCTCATGAAGGCCAAGACCCACCTGTGTGGCCCGATGCTTCTGCACATTGTACTCCCACACTTACTGACTAGATGCCACGTTCTTTTCTATGGAGTATAAGAAGAGATGGGGGAAAGGAGGGTTGAATGCTGAATTATGATTACAAGTGCTGCATTTTGCAAGAACTAATATTTAATTTGCTTATTTGCTGATTGGTTCATGGAAATAGA
>NW_007728061.1:107654-110894 GCF_000696425.1 Galeopterus variegatus | reverse complement strand
TGACTAGATGCCACGTTCTTTTCTATGGAGTATAAGAAGAGATGGGGGAAAGGAGGGTTGAATGCTGAATTATGATTACAAGTGCTGCATTTTGCAAGAACTAATATTTAATTTGCTTATTTGCTGATTGGTTCATGGAAATAGAGGTCAGCAGGAGTCATTAGTGTGGCATCCGGGTTAAGAATCCCCATCAAGTGTTGACAAAAGAGAGTCACAAGAGTCAGGACAGGCAACCAGGATGTGAGACACCTCTTTAAATTTTGTACCCCTGGCGCTTCCCCTCCTCACTTTAGTCCTGGCCTTGCTGCATAGAATCAGAGCCTTCTAGTCTGTGTGTTGCTGACAGTTGCTAACTTTCGCAGGATTCACTCCAGCCATTAGATGTATCATCCGCATCTTCACAATGGTGGCAAAACCTTATCAGGGTGGTTCTCAAACGTTAGCACGCTTCAGATTCACCTGGAGGGCTTTGCTACAACAGAGACTGCTGCGCCACACCCAGGATGTCCTTCAGCAGGTCTGGGCTTGAGAATTTGCATTTCTGTCAAACTCCCGAGGGGTGCTGATGTGGCTGGTCTGGAGCCACCCTTTGAGAACCACCAAGTGTGTCAAGCTTGATGTGATGGTGACCCACGACCCAGAAATGTTCAGACTTGGTACTGGAGTGCTAAATAGTTGCTTGATTAAGGACATCTGTCTTGATCACTGTCAGGATCACACATGAGTCCTCCCTGCTGATTAGTTACAGCAGCTGGCTCTAGCAAACTCCAGGCAGCCTTGACTGGCTAGAGACATATTTTAGAGTTTCCCTTCACATCACAATGCCCTTTTTTATGGTGAATACTCCACATCCTAATTCAAATACAGTCCCTGTAAGTGAAAAACAGTCCAAGAGTCCAAAACAAATTGTCACAAGATATCAAAGGGGAATGGGCTCCTTCTGGGCACATTTTCTAGTCTTCATAAAAGGTCTGGTGAATCTCTGTTGACTGACCCAAGAGTGTTCAGAGACTAGAGATCATTTATCGGCTCCTTTTGTTAGGTTGGTTGCTTATCGAGCAACTCCTGTGTCCTCCAGTGGAATCTGGAAATAAGATGAGTAAAATAGGAGATCCCTGCCCTAAAGAAGCTAATGGATGAGACAGACATGCAAACTATTGTCTCTGAAGGATCATCCCACATTTCTGTAGGAGCTTCTAGGAAAGGAAAAAAATTTGTGTCTCTGGGGTTGTCTGGGACTACGACTTCATGAAGAACATTTGGGCTGAACTGCGAGGCCTGAGAAATGGTCCCAGTATCCCCACCATAGGGCCTGATATAGTAGATGCTAGATAAAATCACTATTGCCCTTGGATGAAAGGCCTGCAGAGGATGAGAAATTCACTTACATTTTATCAAGCTCCCATTTCCCAGGGAGACCACGGCAGGGTTGCCCTTAATCTGGATGGGATGCTGTAATGACCAGAAAGCCATATGGTGTGATAAGACAGGAGGTCCTAAAATCAAGCAGAGAAAAGGAGGCAATTTTCAAGCCATTCTGTAACTTTCCTTTTTCATAACTCTTATGTTTATTTGTTTGGTTACTTATACTTTAATGTAAATTTTTGAAGTCCAGCGTTGAGCCCAGTGCCACAGAACACACTGGGATTTGCTGTATTTGCCTGTAAGGGGAACTGTGCTCTTTAAAATATAATAGCGGCTTCCTCACAGCAGATTTGCTAGAAAAGGGGTTTGTGGTTTTGCTTTAGGCTGTTGTCTTCGAGGCAAGCTTTTTGTGTTTCTGCTGTAGCAGGGCATTTAGTTCACTTCCTGAGATTAATTGATGGCAAGTGGCATTCCTTGCTCCACAAACTCTCAAAACAAAAGTCTTTCATTCTTTCTTTGAAGTCAGGCATGCTTAATTTCTAGCTGTGGACGTTGAAGGTATGAGCTGAGATGGAAGGAGCATACATATGAAAAATTTAATTCACTGGGGCTTCTCTGTTGTTATAAAAAGGTGGGTATTCCCAAAGTGAGCTTTCAGAGCTTTGGGACATGACAAAAACTTGCCAATCCATAATTGATCATTGAGCCTTTCCCTAGAGTATTGTCCTGACAAGGGCTCACGGAGTAATTTTCTACTGATTATTCACACGAGCTGTGCATTTCGTGAATGCCCACTCTGCTGGTTTCCCTCTCTCAGCAGCGCAGGGCACTGTGGCTGGGTGCACTACAGTGGAAAATGACCAAGATGCAGCCACTGCCTACAAGTTGGGGGGTACAGCGTGGGAGCCCAGCAACACTGGCTTGCAGTCAAGCAGATCTTTTCATTAAAGTCTTGCCTCTCCTCTCATATGCTGTGACACCTGAGCTAAGTTACTTACCCACTCTGTTTCCCATCTATACACACTGACAATAACAGAAATGACCTGCAAGTGTTATTATGATGAGCAAATTATAAAATGCAGGTAAAAGTTTTAGGACAGCAGTATCTGTAAGGGTTCAGTTCATGGTAGCTATTCCTTGTAGCAGCAGCAGCAGCAGTGAAAGTAGTAATAGTAACCCTATATCTTTATTATTGAACTTCTCTACCATTCCTGCCTCCTTCCACCGTAATCAGAGCTACAAATATATGAGTGGGTCCTAAGCAAAGTATAACAAATGATAATAATAATAGTTAATACTTATTGAGGACATGCTCTTTGTCAGATCCTATGCACAGGGTGTGACATCTCCTTACTCGTGCAATCCTCAAGTTGAATCCATTGAATCATGATGATGGTTAATACTCCCATTTTACAGATGAAGAAACTGAGGCAAAGTGAACCAAGACTTGAAAGCAAGCATTTTGACTCCAGAGCCAGAGCACTTAACCGCCATGATATATTGTCACTAAGGAAATGGTGGTTTTCTGCCCTCAATGGGATCAACCCCCAAAGACCCCCTTTGGAGACTGACTCTTACTTTGACTGACCGTATTTACTGAGTGGTATGAAGGCTTTCTCTTTGGTTTAGGTTGGGCAGTCATCTGTAGTCATCCTGAAATTNAGCCTGGGGAGGCTGGGGCTCTGAGCCCTGTTTCACGGATGGCCTGTGAGCCTCTCTGGAGAAGCAGTGGGCTTCTCCCAGTCTGTCCCAGGAATGCCAGCATCAATAACAATCCATTCTTCTCTCTGCACTTGTCCGATTAACAGCTTTAGGTTTTAATGCCTACACCAGTTTTGTTACAGTTTGTTGTCTTGCTAATCCATGAAAAATGGA
>NW_007728061.1:80321-106654 GCF_000696425.1 Galeopterus variegatus | reverse complement strand
GTGGTATGAAGGCTTTCTCTTTGGTTTAGGTTGGGCAGTCATCTGTAGTCATCCTGAAATTCAGGTGTAAGTTGAGGACCAGGGAGCAGTTACCTCTCTGGCAGAGCAGATCTAATTGTGCAAGTGTGTTGGTGGGAGGGCGGGGGTGGGGCGAAATGGGGAGGAGATGGACATTGGCACAAACTCTTTGAAGAAGATATTGTGTCTTACTGTTATATTTGCACGTGTTCTTAAAATAGCGGCAGGATGCTTTTTTTCCCCTTAAATGAAGGGTAAGCCCTAAGGTTCAGGAAGGGAAGCCCAGCCATCAGGGAGGGCATATCTGATACATTGTGTCTGTTTTGCTTCAAGATGGACTGCTGTATTAATTTGCTCATAATGCCATACCGAAGTAGCCCCGGTGTCTTCACAGAAATTGGTTTTCTCACAGTTCTGGAGGTTCGAAGTCCAAGATCGAGGTCTCAGCAGCATTGGTTTCTTCTCAGGGCTGTGAGGGAGGAGTCTGCTCCAGGCCTCTCTCCTTGGCTTGCAGGTCTTTGTCTTCTCCCTGTGTCTTCACATCCTCTTCTCTCTCTACCTGGTCTGTGTCCAAATTTCTATTTTAATAAGGACACCAGATATGTTGGATTGGGGCCCACCCAATGACCTCATTTTAATCTAATTACCACTTTAAAGACCATATCTTAAACTGTGGTCACATTCTGAGGGACTGGGGGTTAGGACTTCAACATACAAATTTGGGGGATACACAGTGCAGCCCGTAACAATGATACAACAGTACACGCACGTCACAGAGTTTCTATTACCCTAAAGTAATGAATGTACACTGGCTAAGTTGTAAGTGATAAATGAGTCTTGAATTAATTATGGTACATTTTATGGGAATTGGGGATTACTTTGTGAGTTGAAGAAATATGTAAAGTCAGCCCAATGTCTAATATTGGTCCTCGGTTCCAACTAAGTGGCTTTGAGGAGTGCGAGAGTCTTTGAAAGTGGCTCCCTGTCATCGTCTAAACGGAAGATGTTGGCATGCCTCGATCGGGGAGGTTTCCAGTGGTCCTCCTCTGCTTGTACAACAAGCTGCCTGATTCCTCGGGGCCTCCCTGGACCACAGTAGTGTTGGTTGGTGTGCTCAATGGCAGGTGCTTAGACTTTCTTCCGGTAATATAAACTGCAGAAACCTCTATTTAGAAGCAGAAGTAGGTGTGGACTACTGACTCTTCACTCTCCACCTATGCCAATGATCTATCTGCAGCATAAGTCAACCTAAGCCACTTGAAATTACTACGGTAGCAGACATGCTAAGGAAATACATTCTGTCTGGCCCAAAGTAATTACAGACTCTCTTCTTGCTGGAATGACCCACATTCCAGGCTTCCTCCCAGTGAATGTGGAACAGTGCTGGCCCTTAATGGAACTGCACAGGAATCAGTCTTTAGAGCTTCTTATCTCTCATCTTTGCTACAACAACCTTTCCTTACCTACTCAGTGTCCTCTGGCCTTCTGATGCCCAAAGTGGCCCAGTACTTCCAAAATCCTTCTAGCTACTTCTCTCCCCAATGAGAGCACTCTGCTTCAAACATTAAAGATGATCTAGGCTCACCCACCACTTCTAATTAAGTTTCTTCTATGTCCCTAGCTCTTCTGGAATGTCTCAAATGATAGGAAACCCACTGTCAGGGAAACAACTCATTTCATTTTTGAAAAAGCTCCAATTTTTAATAACAATCTTCCTTTTTTTTTTTGAAGCATGATTTTTGCTCTGTCTAAATCTCACACATCATTCCTAGTTTTCTCTCAATCTGTTATACTCGATCACTTGAATCCATCTTCGGCTTGACTGCCATTGCACATCTGAAGACAGCTGGTATACCTGGCCTGAACTTCTATACCTCAGGTTAGGTGAAAGCATACCTGACATCTGCAACCATAATTTTGGGTGCCATTCTTAGGCCCTTCGCATTTGGGTCTTAGTGCTCTGAGTGGATCCTGAAGACTACTAGAGGATAAACACCAAAATGTGCTGAGCTTCTTCCTCGCCTTTCATGGCTCAGATCAAATGCCCCTTCTCTGCAAAGCCTTCCTTGATGCTACTCAAATACCAGGCAATGAGCAGCTTTTCTCCTGGTGTTTCCCACCACTTCGTACTTTACTTTGCTATCACACTCACCACAGCGCATCATAACTATTGATTTACATTTTTTCTCTCCTGCTGTCTTGTGAACCTCTCTTGGATTAGGGACTCTGTCTTAATTTTACTGTATCCTCCATTCCTGGCTCAGAATAGAGGATTTATGTTTATTGGTTGCTTTGCTGATGCAAGAAACCAAAGTTAGAATTCCAGATACCATGGCTAGTCAGAAAGGGAAATATCTTTGTTCAGGGAGATTTTTCATGTTTTTCAGATCAGACCCTTTGGGGGACATTCTGGATGATTTATATTTAAGTTATCCAGCCAGACTGAGAGATTTGCGGGAGTAGAGAGTGTAGCATGGCACACCTCTGAGACTTCCTGGATGCTTCTTGATGTTCCAGCCCAAATCGTGGCTCGTAGCCTTCGTGTCAAATTATATACCCAGTTTCTCCAAAAGCCCACCCCAGTTCATGAAACTCAACATTAGCTTTATTTTTTCTTTTCATTGAGGGAAGATTGATCATCAGGCTTGCTTGTTTACTTTTCTAAGAAGAGGGTTGCAGGCCACTGTTACCAAGGAATGATTCCTTCCCAGGAAGAACCAAACGTATCAGACCAAAACATACCTCCTCTCTCCTAAGGCACACCTTTTCTAAAAGGACTTTTTTTTTTTTTTTGCCAACTTGCTGTATGCTTTGCTTGCTTGCTGATAGTATGTGAACATAGTCCTGGGCATCTTTTAAATCCTGAGTGCACCGGGAGCAGGTCTCAGACCTTCCTGAGATAACACCTTCTCTCCAACCAATAAATGGGACAAGAGAATTTGAACCTGGCTCTGTATCTTCAGGGCAAGTTTATTAAGATTCTGTTGTGACTGAAATATGTTCTTCAAGGGCTGGGAAGAGTTCATTTTGTTCATTTTCTCAAACCTCTTTTCTATGGTGGCTTCTGTTTATTTGCCTATCCCAGATAACAGATATCTATGGAACTGTTTCTAAAAAAGAAACTTTAAAGTTTGCTCTCACCCCAATCCATGACCAGTTCTTATCAGCGACTACCTTTCTATTTTAATATTTTTGACCAAGTTCACTATTTGAAAGGTGACCTGGTAGTTTACGACACCTCAGGATCTCCCAACAACCCAGCCACGGAGATGCTACTCTGAGTTGAATTGTTCTTCTCCTTTTAAGATCAGATAAGGACAGTTTCTATAGTAAACTTGCATGTTCATGGAAGATAACTTTGCAGAATTGCCTCATCATTCGGTGTAGCCTAAAAGCAAATTCCCAGGATTAAGTAAATGCAGCGAGAGAGTTTTCCCATCTTATATGGGAATGGGGTGCATGTAGGGAGGGTCATGGTAGATAGCCAAGAGCTTAATTCTAGGTCTGTGGGCCATGTGAGAGAGATTGTTGTCCCACGCCCTGTGTTTTGGATATAGAAATGGGGAACATCAGAGAAATTTGAGGGACAAATGCTAAAAACTAAATAAAGGTCACCCTTTGATGCATGAAATAGGTAATTTAAAAGGCAAAATCATTTCACAATAAATTTTTGGAATTTGAACCTATTTATATTTTCCATTTTAAGTTCACATTACTATCCAAGGAAGACAGCTTCATTGCAAGGATAGTTAAGTACACCTGGGACAGTGTCCTAATTATATGTGGTCAATTTTGTAAAAACCAACAATGACCTCCCCCAAAACTGAGGGGCTGAATCACTATCAGAGATAGAATGGACAAGGACTATGAACCAAGATGCATGAGTTTATTTACTGTGCTGTAAGCTTGTCAGACTTGCCTGATGCTGTTGTAATTCTTAAAGTTGTCGGTGAGGCTCTGCCGACCCACTGGACGGGAGTCCTCTATAGAAGCATGTTCTGTTTCCACCTATATGCAAGGCGTGAGAGGGAGAATGTAGCCCTGAGAATTCAAGACAAGTTTATTAAGATGCATCTGAGCTTGAGGCTCTCATCTGAGGAATCCTGCCATTGGGAGTCAAATGTGGGGGCGGGGGCCCATCCCTGGATGGTTAGTGCAGATTCAGTTGTTAAGGCAAGGAGAGAGGGTGTTGTTTAGTATTGAAATCATGTATTCCAGATGTGGGCATTTGGTAGTCAATCTGCTCTGAAGTGACATACTGCTGAATCTTTAAAGGGCTTCAGCCGGGAAGAGCAAAATCTGATTGGGCAAATTGCTAAAATATTTAAAGTGCAGCCTGTTAAAGCTTTTACTGCGAAGAGCATCACGTCAGAAGTTGTAGTCAGAAAGAGGGAGTAATTGGCTTTCCATCCTCATGCCAGTCAGTCAGCATGAGGCTCTATTCCTATTCCTTCCTCTTCATTGCCAATGCTAATAGCAACCTGTGTGTGTGTGTGTGTGTGTGTGTGTGTGTGCCACATGTGCATGCGCTGGAGAGATCGAATAGCTGGTAAAGTGAGAGGAAGAGGTGTAGTGATGGCCATAAAAAGGGAGGCTGAATCCAAAAAACTGTATGAAGACCATTTAGGAAAAGAGGAGCAGGAGAAAGGCAGAATTATTACACGACAAAGGTCAGCTGCTCTTCCAGCTAGGCGGCGGTGGTTTGGGGCAGTTGTCCATCAAAGGATGGATTCTGTGAGCAAAAGAATGGCCTCCAGTGACAATGACTTCCTCTGCAGCTTTCATCCTCTGAGATGGAATTCAGGGGGCACTTTCCATTTATAATTTATCACATTTTTCACTTAGGTTTTCCTGTCCTTTTCTCCCCAGGCACGACCCCTTGTTAATTCCTGGCAATGATCAGATTGACAACATGGACTCCAACGTGAAGAAGTATGACTCCACTGGGATGTTTCACTGGTGCGCACCCAAGGAGATAGAGAAAGTCATCCTGGTAAGTGAGGGACCGAGGAACCGATGTCGTCCACTCTGGCTCAAACTACATTTGCTGGGAATGAGGTTTTCCTAACTGGATAGTGGGATGATACAGTCCCCTGGTCCTAATTACTTTTGATGATTAGAATTCTGAATATAGATTGAAGCAGCAAGACCTCTGATTAGAACATGAGCCAAGAATTTTCTATCTTTGAATTCTGACTGGCTCATTACAATAGTGAATGACCACGCGTGCTGTGTGAAAGGCATCACGGGAGGCAGGATGTGCCTGGTTCCTGTGGACGTAGCTCTGGGGCCAGAGCCTGCCTGTGCCTTTCAGTAGCCACATGGCCTTCTCCCAACTCTTTGCACTTCAGTTCTCTTATCTGTGAGAAGATGAGATGAAAATGATCCTAACTCATAGGGTTGTTTTGAAGATGTAAACTCAACATATGCCTCAATAGAAGTGCATGTTATTATCCTTATTACTAATGCCATGAAGAAATCTGAATGCTGCGTGTATTATTATCTGTATATAATATGTTTGCATCCTTTCGGATAATGGTCTTGTGCCTTTGTGATTCTTCCTTGCACACAGTGCATTTGCCCAGGATGACAGTGACGAAGCCTGGGGAGGCTGGGGCTCTGAGCCCTGTTTCACGGATGGCCTGTGAGCCTCTCTGGAGCAGCAGTGGGCTTCTCGCAGTCTGTCCCAGGAATGCCAGCATCAACAAGAATCCATTCTTCTCTCTGCACTTGTCCGATTAACAGCTTTAGGTTTTAATGCCTACACCAGCTTTGTTACAGTTTGTTGTCTTGCTAATCCATGAAAAATGGGTTAATAATCAGGAAAGTTAAGAGGAAGGTTCTTCCTCTCTTGCGCCTCTAATGCCAGATTGCTGTAGGGGCTATTCCTTTCTGTCTGCCAGGAGAATCCTATCATTCCTGATGTCAGGACCACCGTTCCTAAACAAGGACTGTTCCAGGTCCTCAGAGCGGCTTTGTGCTTTAATACACTAGATTTTCCTGTGTGTTTTGTCTATGTGCGTGTTTTCTTGACTTAAATATAAACAAGCATGAACGGCCAACACAGCATCATGCTAAAGGCTGTCTCAAAAGTCTGAAAGATGCAGGCAAAAGCACAGACGTCCAGAATTCTCAGCAAACAGCCATTGTCCAACTTAGCAGGAGTGCAAATGGCTCTAGCCATGAAGCTGCTGCATGTATTTACGCTCTGACGTTGTTGTACCCACAACCCTTTTGCTCTGGTGGTCTAAACTCAGCCTGGTGTTACCACCTGTGGCAGGTCATAGGCTGGGTGTCCTATCTGAGATCCATGGTTTTAATAGCTTGTCTAGGTATTCCTGAAGAGTGCATGCCAACTGACATCCCATCAACATCTCCTACTAGCATGAAAAAGTTTAGGGAGGTGAGTTACTACTTCTCTCATCTGAAAAATAATATCATTTAACAAAACATTCATAACAGGCCTACTATGTGCTACACACCATTCTTGTTGCTGGAGGTGCATCGCCTGACAATGACTGCTCTCCTAGAGCTTGGGTACTAGAGGGGGCAAAAAGATCTCCAGGTAGACAGATGAGTACATAATAACATTTCCGATATTGATAAAGTGCTATGGAAAAAATAAAGAATCGCTGTGGGCTAAAAAGGGACTACGAGGTGCTCTTTAGCCACTGTGATCCAAGAAGCCCTCTCTAAAGTGACATTGGAGAAGAGAGGAGGAGGATAGGAAGATGCTTTGGGGTTGGGTGTTCCCACTGGGCACAGACACTAACTGCTTTGGTGATTAGAATATTTAAGAGATGGTCCCAATCTCATGGAAATCACCATGTAAATAGAGAGAAGATATAAAATGTACCCATGAAATAATATATTCATTTATTTTTGGTGGCTGACCAGTACGGGGATCAGACCTTGGACCTTGGTGTTATCCACACCATGCTCTAACCAACTGAGCTGACTGGACAGCCTGAAGTGATATTTTTAATGCTAAGTGATGCAAGGCACAAAGTCCTATCCAAATCTAGGGGAGAATGTCTACTATGTGATTAGGTGGTCAGGGTAGTCCCATCAGATACAAAGAGGGTGTGCTTGGAAGAGATTTAAGGTCATTTAGGCCCAGCTTGGGTTGGGCCTTCAAGGATGCTTAAGAAGCACAGGACACATAGAGAAACACATGGGTGGTTTCTCTAGTGGGTCCTAAACCTGGCGCAGTTGGACTCTCTAGGGCTGAGGCTCAGAGCTTTACAAGGTTCTCCAGGTGATGTTGCTGTGGCTGGTTTGAGGATTGGGTTTTGATCCCCCGATCTAAGCTCCTGGGGTCAGCATCTGTGCCTTGGCCGCTCTACTAACTGGTGACTTCCCCTCCTCCCCATTCTAGATTTCCAGCTTCTACCCCAGACTCAGTTTGCATTCCTCTGGCTTATTGAAGGGAGCTAGCCTCCTGAGTGACTTGGCCAATTAAGAATAATTAGGAGCCCCGTCACAGCACATTCCAGACTGCTTGACTTTCTGCTGGTGGTACCCAGGCACTCACACTTCCACGCGGCCCAGATATCTGAACCCAGGTCTTCTCCATGAAGCAGTGATATGTGATGTGAGCTCCCCAGTGGGTCCCCCTTGGTCACAGTGTATAAGACATTTCTTACAGGCTGTGTCTCAGGTTTCCCTGTATTGTTGCAGAGGGAAACCAATAATGGTGACAGCCCTTGCTTTATTCTAACGATCCGGGAGCTAAAGGTAGCTTCCTCCTCTCCTTGGGGGTTACTGTAATAACCCTGACATTGTCGTGAATTGCAATATTGGCATTTAAACAATCGATACACTGGTCAGTTCTCAGGATTAAATCAAGCAGAGTTTGATATGTGCAGTGGACATTAATATGCCTCTGCCAAAGTGTGGTGAGCCACATGGGGCTACCCAGGCATGCCGTGGGTGGACAGGGAGGAAGGAAGGGAAGGTGGGCTGCATTGGGCCATAAGGAGAGGCAGAGAAGGGCCCACAGCTGGCCTCCTTGTATTGTCCTCTTCCTTAGCACAGCAGTGGCTAACCATCTGCATTTCCTGGAAAGCTGGCGTCCCCTTCTAAAAGGGGTGATTTTATTCTTTCATCTGTTTCCTTTGTAGATCAAGCCTGGAGTTGAGGGAAGACATTGGCCTTTTGCCCTTACTGATCTATCTCCAACCCTAACCCTAACCCTAACCCTAACCCCCAACCCCTAACCCTAACTCTAATTATTAAAAGGGGGTCTTTATTAAAATAAACACCCTTATATTAATTAAGCGTTAATCGTTAATTAATAATTAAATGGGGGGTCTTTGTTAATTAGTAATTAAATGGGGGGTCTTTCTCTGAATGACTTATCTAAGTTGGGCCCCTCCAGGAATGCTCTAGAAACCCCAAGGCAGCATTGGACAGGGGTCAGCATACCTCTTCTGTAAAATGTTGTATAAGGAATAATGTAGGTTTTGTGGGCCATGTGATCTCTGTCTCAACTAATCAATCCTGTTGTTGTAGTATGAAAGCAGCCATAAGGAATACCTAAATGTATGAGCTTGGCTGTGTTCCAGTAAAACTTTATTGGAATTTGAATTTCATATAATTTTCACATATTATGAAATATTCTTCTTTTGATTTTTTTTTTTAACAATTCTGAAGTGCAAAACCCATTTTTAGCTCACTGGCCATGCAAAAGTATCTAGTGGACCAGATTTGCCTTCGGGCCATGGTTTGCCAGCCTCTGGCTTTGGATATCTATCATGTTCTACCTACCGGGGCTGTGAAGTACTGTGTGACATCTCACCAATAAGTCTGGAACTCAAAACTCAGATTTCTCCAGCTGAGACCAACAAAGGAATCTGATCGTCTTATCCTCATTCAGCAGGAAAGCCGAAAAAGCATCCTATTTTATCAACAATTTCATTGGAACTAAGATTTCCCTTTCCAAATAACATAAATATTTCTTTTTCCTCTTATTCCGCCCCCCCCCCAATCACCCTGAAAGATCTTCTGCTCACATATACATATGGCATATCTTTCTTAACTCTTTTGTCAAAGAAGGTAGGGATATGTGTGGATATAAGGTTTACATACATTATTACATAAATATATATACGCACATATACACGTGTCATGTATATAGCATCGATGCAATAAAAGTGATAGCACGTGGTAAGCACTCAGCAAATGTTTGCTACATCCCTTGCACGAATGATTATTCCTTCTTTGTGACAACCCAGTGAGTCCTGTGCTTCTCCCTGTTGCAGACTCGCAGCGAAGCCGCCATGACCGTCCTGAGTGGCCATGTGGTGGTCTGCATCTTTGGTGATGTCAGCTCAGCCCTGATTGGCCTCCGGAACTTGGTGATGCCACTCCGTGCCAGCAACTTCCATTACCACGAGCTCAAACACATTGTGTTCGTCGGCTCCATTGAGTACCTCAAGCGGGAATGGGAGACGCTTCATAACTTCCCCAAAGTGTCCATATTGCCTGTAAGTCCAAGGTCACATTATTGATGCTTTTTTCCCTCTTCTTTTCATTTACAAAACAAAATCCCAGGTGGACGTAATAGTTGCAGCTTTGATCATGCCTCTGCTTCTTCATCTGGGTATGGGCCTGAGGACTCAGCCCTTCCCCTATGCTCTGTCAAGGAAAATCCAAACCCTGGGAGACCTTATTAAAAGGAATTTACAGCCAGGTTCCATCCCTCATCAGGGATGAAGTTCAGCTTGTACAAATGTATTAACCATAGAGTTCCAGTGTCTAAACACTCTTTCCTTGCCTACATAAAACCTAGAGCATTGCAATATTATGATATTTATTATAAGAATTTACTTACAGAAATTATAGAACTATTTGTAGCATTTTACTTATGGTATTATTAATACTTGGGGAAGCCTTGGTCTGTACCACCTTCTGTTTTTGAGTAAATATATGCAAATAACAAAGTTTTTTCTTTCTGCTGTATAGAAGGGATTGGCCAACGCTTCCACCCCATTCATTTAGAAGCTTAGCTCAGCTTTCATGGTTGTGTGTGTGTATTTGTCTGTGTCTGCACATGTATGCACGTGATATTCTTGATTGCAAAACACCAGGACCCCAACCTAGTAGGAATAGTTTGGGACTCCACCATTTAGTGTAAGGATATGGGATACGTGCTCTGAGAGACATGTAACTGACTACTTCCTAATCATAATCATATATTTTCTACAAACAAAAAATTATAGAGTATCGTGCATTTCAACATTTGATGTAATTGTCCGTGTCAGAAAGTTCATGCAAATATAACTTATCCTTCAAACATTTTTTTTTTTTTTTTGGAAATTCATATCCCTAAATCTTGACATGGATTTCTCTACATGTCAGGAGGCCTGGATTTTTCCCTACTTGTGGAGTTAAATTCCATGATTTCTGTTATCAGTTTCCAGAATCTCAGAATTGGGGGAAAAAAAGAGCCAAATAATGTAATTCATTAAAAAACACTTAAGAATCTATCCACATATAGTACCCATTAATAGCCACCATTTGTCTTTATATGACTGGCAAAATAGGTATTCAGAGTGAGAAAAATATCAAACAGATCTCTTTTGGATGCAGGTCCAAAACCCCACTGCTTTAGTGAACACAAGTAGTTTAAAATAGTCACCTATAGGGCCGGCCTGGTGGCGCACTCGGTAGAGTGCGGCGCTTGGGAGCGCGGCGGGGCTCCCACCAAGGGGTCAGATCCCATATAGAGACCGGTCCGCTCACTGGTTGAGCACAGTGTGGGCGCGACACCGAGGGTTGCGATCCCGTTACCGGTCATGAAAAAAGACAAAAAGGAAAAATAAAATAAAATAAAATAGCCACCTATAGAAAAACAAATAGTCATGCATGTAGAAGAGTAGAAACATATATATACTTCATTGATACCTGAAATATGGTAGATTTGATTATATATTTCCATAATTATCTTCCTTCCTGTGCTCTTCCACATGGCCCCCTGACCTCTATCTTTGTAAAGAGCTTATTATTTTGCTGGGATACATGTGTCGTGTGTGTGTGTGTGTGTGTGTGTGTGTGTGTGTGTGTGTGTGTGTGTGTGTTTCCTTCTGCCTGCCCATGTACATATTCACTCACCTGCATTCATATGTATGAATGAGCTCTCTCATATTTTCAGGCTTTTTCAAATCCTCCAAAACTTAGTATTTTCAAGCACAACAGATTTGCACAAATGGGCCTTTGCTTGTGTCTTCATATATTTCATTGTTTAAACAGCACCCTACATATAAGGCCAATCCAGAGAAATGCAAGAGCTTTCTATGTATGTCATTTGTATTTCTTGTGGTTTGAAATCCTATGTATACAACTGCACAGGGATTGTCTTATAACACAATTACTGCTGGATTCCCTGCAAGGTGAAAATTGAAAGAATATGTATGTAGGCAATTGAACCTTATGTACTGGCCACATGATTCAGGAAGTTGGTCAGACATTCTGTTGCAAGAGATCGCAGGAAAAGAGGGCATTCTTCTCTCAAAAGATACTTCTTCAGAGCCTGGAACCTAGTAGCTTTCCAGCACCCATATCAGTAAATGCTCCTTCCTCCACAGCTGCAGCAATATTTTGGGGGTGGAAGTTAGAATCATGACTGCCACTGAGTCATAAAAGAGGGTCGATGGGCTCGATCTCTGCAGCTGAGTCCCATCTTTTCAGAGTCACTTTTCTAGGAAGGGGGACCAGAGGAAGACATCTAGATATGTATATGGCAGTGGGCAAACCTTCGCCCTACACAGTCAGTGAGCTGAGGGCAACTCGGGTCTTCATGCAGGCAAAGCAGAAGCTAGATTCAGGCCAGAGGACCGGGGAGGCTGGATGGGAACCCCGCAGTGCTGCTGCATGGCCCCTGCGGAGCTCTGGCATGGGAGGGCCTGATTAGTTTTGCTGTGGCTCCTCCTTAGGACGCAGGGCATG
This sequence comes from Galeopterus variegatus, assembly GCF_000696425.1. NCBI lineage: Eukaryota > Metazoa > Chordata > Mammalia > Dermoptera > Cynocephalidae > Galeopterus > Galeopterus variegatus. Next base: position 94,687 of record NW_007728061.1, on the reverse strand, counting down.
CAGAGGTCACAGCCTCTCCTTCAGCACTAACCCTTCCATTTTACCTACAGTTGCATTCCCACATTCTTTGTCATTACCTCCTTCCATCTGGGGGTTTTCCACTGTTTTTTTTTTTTTTCCTTGTTATTATGTCATTAAAAAAATATGTTGACTGGTTTATTTATTTTTAATTGTACCAGTAATATACACATATGTTCTTGTTATAAAATTTTCAAACAATACACAACTATATGAAATCAATAGCAAACTTCCCTTTTCATCCTCTCAATTCCCCTCCCCAGAGATAATTATTGTTATTAGCTTAGTGTGTATTTTTCCTGTGCTTTCTGTCTGAATTTATATGCCTTTATAAATGTATAGTTTCATTGTGTGTTTTTATTAATATAAATGAAACTATACTTTTTGAACGGTTCTAGAAATTTTTTCACCTCCCCTCTCTCTTGGAGATCCTTCCAAGTTGATGGCCACATGGAGAACTAGCTCAGTCTCTTAACCCGCTGCATACTCTTCTATTGTGTATATGTCCGATAGTATGTTGAGCCATTCCTATGCTGTTGGGCAATTAGGCAATTTCCCTGTTTTTTTTTTTTTTCTTGCTGAAAATATGCAATAAAATTATATGAAGTGAAGCTTTACTCCTTTGCATCCCCCCTTTGAAGATGCACATTACTTCCACTTCCTTCCCTAGCCTCCAAATTGAGCAGAGCCTTCAGCCCCCTCATCACTCCGTGGGCACCGGCGACTTCCCCTTGGCTGCACTGGAAATTCTTGTTGGAACTGCTGTCTTTCGCCTGAGACAGAAGTGACCTGCTATTAAATAAACACGCATTTACAATCCACCCCCTCGTTACATTCTGAAAGCCAGAGGTTGCCACAGGACAGTTACTTAAATCAAGACAATTTCCAGGCAGGAAGAAGATGTAAAACCCTGGCATTATTCCTCCACTGCGTTTGTTAGTAATAGGTTGATTGAGTATTGAGAGCAAGCCTAAAATGCTGCCATCAGCACCGACTACCCTTTACATTAGCACATAGCTCCTATTCCCTTGAACGTAGTTAGGCCAGCTTAATGTCAAGGCATAAAAAAGATACTTGTTAAATAATTTCCCAGAGCTCCTGCTCAATCTTTAATTTGTTTTTATTTTTTTCCTCTTTCCCTCTCCTCTCTTGGTCTCACTTTTACTTTCTCTCTCTCTCTCTCTTTTTCTTTCCTCTATGCCAAAGGGTACGCCATTAAGTCGGGCTGATTTAAGGGCTGTCAACATCAACCTCTGTGACATGTGCGTTATCCTGTCAGCCAATCAGAATAATATTGATGATACTTCGCTGCAGGACAAGGAATGCATCTTGGCGTCACTCAACATCAAATCTATGCAGTTTGATGACAGCATCGGGGTCTTGCAGGCTAATTCCCAAGGTAAGGACAGCCTGTAATACTTCTTTGCTGTGCCTACAGGGGACAGGGGCTGGCAAGAGGGATATCCTTCACTCAGTAATTCAAAGAGGCTCACATCAGCCTGCCTGGCAGAGAAGCCTGCGGTCACCGTGGTGGCTTTCAAAGGGGCATCTGCTTCCTCTTCTTTCCATCCCAGGACACAGGCTTGAGACCCAATCACCCCCACACAGATTAGGTTGCCTTCTCAGAATAAATAAGCCCTTAAGTGGCTACCCCTCAGTCTTCCCAACCACTGGCTTTATGACCAGGGTCATCAGCCAAGTGTCAGAACCCTGAACAGATGCTGGCTGCACAATTCCTAATGTTTTCCCCCAGTGTATGTTTTTGCCATTGAGCTGGGATGAGAATGTTAAGCTTTGCCAGTGTTAGAGCTGGGTCTAAGACTCTGCTGACCAAGGGATGATGATCTCTGGAATGTGGGGACTATTTGGACACTAAAAGTCATTGAAGAAGAGGTAACGCTTAGCCCATGCATTTTCCTACAGAAGGCACAACAGCCTTACATGACACACATCTGCCTTTCTGCTCTGCCCCCAGTCTACCCCGTCATTCGCTCTGGGCTCCTGGGCAGGTGGTTACAAGTAAAGACGTCATCTGGGAGTCTCAGAGAGGCAGCACAGCAAAAACCCTGTAACAAACAACCTCAGTAATCAGGATCTGGCAGGAGAGAATGGGAAGCATTTTCCTCTGAGCGACACCTCTGTGTAGGCTTGCCACGATCTTTAGGATCTTGTCATATACTGGATGGGGAGCATTGGCTGCCTGATGGGGGCCTGAACTCCATTGTTCCAGGATAGAAGATTGAAGGATCACAGCCCATGAGAACTATAGCTACTGGGATATGAAGCACCACCTTATTGACAGCTGGGCAAGTGTCTCCCCCCCACCACCAGATGCAGGGCCTTCTGGAAGCTCAGCTCGATCATGCAGCCTAGATAGCTACACTATCTTTTGTCAATGTGGCATCACCACCACCTCCTTCTAACATCTAATCAGCATTGCAGCAAAGCCAGGAACAATAGTTTCTAGAATCCTCTTTCCTGCATCGTTCTGGGCAGAATGGGCCAGCGAGAGAAGGGCACTAGGGTGAAGTTTGGAAAGTGGAAGAGACAGATGCTTTGATTCTTTGGAGGCAGCTGCAGTCAGCCCCTGAGCAGACTCCAGGTTCAAAGTAGATCTCGGGGGAGCTTCCTGAGAGCCAATGTCTTTGCTGCTGTGGACAGAGACAGGGATTTGGGGTTTTCCTGAGGGTCTTAAGATTCATAGCAACCTCTGGTCAAGCTCTGAAGAACATTCCACTTTGGTGTTGCATGTGACATGGCTTCTGTCCTACTGACACAACCCTGATACAGCCTGAAGCCTAATTTTGACCACTCCACTCCACTATCTTCCCTACAACCCCCAAATCTAAATCTTGGAATCCATTTGCTCAGCTGTGCCCACCAGAGAGAACAACATGTCAAGGCCCTGAGAGAGGCCCTGAGCTCTTCCTGCCAGCTGTGCACTGAGGGTGCAGAGCCTGCCTCCTGGACGGCCTGCCCAGGCAGCACAGGTGAGAGAGGATGCTAGAAGACAGCAAGCTAACCTGCTAGGAGGTGGAAGAGGCAAGCTGGCATCTGGTCCCTGCCTCTAAGCCCTTGCTCTTCTATATGTTCTCGCTGCCCTTGCCCTGGTATGGGCATCACCTGGGGGAGATTGTTAGAAATGCAGAATGGCATGGCCCACCCCAAACCCAGGGGTCAGAATCTGCATTCTAACAATGTCCCCAGGTGACACGTATGTGCTGCATTAAGGCACAATAAATCCTTCACTGACAAAACCGGTGTGGTGAACACGCTGACCAACCCGGCTAGATGTGTCTCCTGTCCTGAGAGGAACCAGCAAGGGGAATGGAAAGAAGTGGAAGCCCAAGTTCTCCTTTGGGGGGAGAGGGAAGCAGGCAGGAGGGCGCAGGAAAACACTGCCTTTCCCCAGCACGCCTGTTTCTTTCTTATTCAATCATTGTGAAGTCCATAGATCAGAATCTCAATGTATAATTGAATTACATATGCATGTGACATAGGTGTCCCTTCTAGCTCTCTCAGGCCTTATCCAAGCCTGTCAGATCCAATATAATGGCCTAACTGATAAAAATGCTTCCCTTCCCCAGTGCTCAAAAGCCTTCTTTATTCTTTTTAGCACAGGAATAAGCAAGAAAAATAGGTTTTGGCCGGAGATATGGAGGTAGGAGAAAGGACACTCATTTTTCCTGCAAAGAAAAAAAGAAGGGCACTCTCTTTTTTTTTGTATACACACATGCACACACTGCTGTGGTCTGAATGTCTATGTCCCCTCAAATTGATATATTGAAATCCTAATCCCCAAAGTGAAAGTGTTAGGAAGTGAGGCCTTTGGTATGTGATTAGATCACAAGTGGGGAGCCCCCATGAATGGATTAATGCCTTTATAAAAGAGGCCTGAGAGAGACCCTCTCACCCCTCCACCATGTGAGGACACAGAGCAAAAGCTCTCACCGGACACCGAATCTGCTAGTGCCTTGATCTTGGACTTCCCAGTCTCCAGAAGTGTAAGAAATAAGTTTCTGTCACCCATAAGCCACCCAGTTTACAATATTTGTTCTAGTGGCCTGAACGGACTAGACCACACACACAACAAAAGAAGGCACAGGACGTGTTTATGTTCCCAGTGGCGATTTTCACGGGGTCCCGGGGAGTGTGGAGCAGAGCATGTGCCTCCCAGTAGCTGCAGTCCGTCTTGCTCTCAAGGACAAAATGTTTAGGCTGTAGCCCACCAAGCCCTGTTTCCCTTATTTTCTTACCCTGCCTGCTCCTCTGTGGTTCTAGGTTTCTAGCACTGTCCTCTGGTGGCATTCTGACCTTCCAAAGGCAGTGGTCAGTGGCAGCCATCAACACCAAGAAGTCACTTTCTCCCTAGTGCTCACCTTGGGCTGCTGACCCCGTTCCCCACTCCTTGGATTCCTCCTAGCCCCTGGGGCCAGATAAATGAGCTGAGGTTTTTTTTTTTTTAAATGCTTTTCCTCTTTGAGACCCTTTTGAGTACCCATTGGCATCAGATACTTTTGTTATCTTTCATCTGAGCATTTGGCATGACCAAGCTCCAAGAGGGTCAGAATTACAAGGAACAGAAAGGATTTCATGTCACTCTTACCGTTTTGGGAAACAATTCAACTTCCTCTGAGTGATAGCTACATAGATTTCTTGCTGCCGCCACCGCAGCTTTCATTACTATGTATTTTTTAGTCCTTCATGAAACTCCATCTTTGGCTTTACCTGGAAAGCTGTGTTATTATCTCTCCAGAACCCAGTTGGACAGAAACGGGGACCCAGGACAAATGTTGTGTTCTTGGGCCAGACTATTCGTGCAACCTTATGGAAAGTTTTTCTAACATGATACAATTTAACCTGAAAAATGTGACTTACCATTGAGAAAGTAGAGCCTTCATTGGACACTGGCCACCACATGTTGTCAGGTCTCCTAGACTAGCAAAACCTCTCTCTTCTCTTCTCTTCTTTTCACATTCCCTTTTGGTGTCATTTTTCTAGCCCACATGGTGTCAGAGCCCACCTAGCCTAGGGATTCTGGGCCAGACACTTTCTAAAAAGATCTGAGATGTGATGGCTGGTTGTCAAGAACAATTACAGAAAAAGGTGGCATCCCCTGTGCTGGATGGCATATTCGATGTGACAGTTGGGTCTATGAGATGCAGTTTTAATATACAGCAGGCAAAACTGCAGTGACAATTATATAAAGCAGGTGAAGCCGCTTCTTGCTGGTCAGCAAACATCAGCTCAGAACCACTTTACAGCTCTTTACCAGCAACTAAGTGCCTTTATTTACAGAGCGCCTGTCACTTCCCTTTGGCTGGAGAGCTGGTGTATTATTTAGCACGCATTTATCTGGGGAAAACATTTCAATTTAAATCAGCTGGTACAACAGTGGCTTTTGCCAGACTGTTTCCCTGTGGTTCTAAAACACAAGAGCTGAGTCTGATCTTCGAAGGGAGGGTTAGCAGAGGGAGGAAGGGTCCGTTCTCAGAGAGCTGCTTGAGTCAGTACCTGAAAAAGAGGGAGCATGTGATGGTCTTCCATTCTGCTTTCATAGCAAGTTATGAAATGAGCATCTTCCAGTTTCTTCCTGCTTAACCTTCTAGTAGGGGGAGCTCTTAAGGGAAAGAAAGAAGAAGAAATAGGTGTTGGGTGATGTCTATACAACAGGTGCTATAAAGGCCCAGCACACAAAGGTGACTTGAATTCAGCCACTCACTGTGCATGAGGGGCTCAGAAGTGGACAAGGTGACCCCATCAGCAATTACAGCACCTGAGACAAGGATCAGGCTTGAAACAGGAGCACAGAGGACTTCTCATTGTGTGTATCTCGAAGAGTTGAGAAGGCTTCCAGGGAGAGGTGACATCTGTGCATCACTTGAATATGTGTGGCTTTTGAGCACTTGAAATGTGGCTAAGTTTGACTAAGGAACTGAAGTTTTCCTTTTTTTAAATTTTAATAAATTTAAATAGTGACATGTGGCTAATAGCTACCATATTGGACAGCACAGGCCTAGAGCATATATTTGTTGCCTTGCTAAGGGTTTGGATTCGGGGGAGCCATCAAAGATCTATAGGAAAAGGGTGATTAAATTCCTCTTTGAAAATGGTAATGGGCAAAAATGGGAGCTTGGTTTAGAGGTGGGAAGAGATGGAGGCACGTGCTGTGTCAGAAGGCTACTCAGTGGACTAGAAGGACAGGATGAGGATGGGACAGTGCAGCCTTAGTGATGTCAGCGGGGAGGGTGGGACAGAAATTGAGGTGGACTTGAAGCGTAGAAGAGATAGCAACTGAGGGCCAGGTGGGTGGAAAGGAGGTGTGGACGGAGCAAGAATGAGGGGTTGGGAATGCGTCTTGAGTCTGGCTGCTGGGTAGATGTAGAAGCAGGTAAGTAAGCAGAGGGTTTGGGAAAGGAGGAAAAGAGTTTGGTCTCGTAGAGTTGGTGAGGAGCAGCTGAGGTTGGCACCGTGACAGCACAATGAAGCCAGTCAGTATGACCCTGTGGTTTTCCTGGCAGTGCTTGGCAGGAAGAGCCGAAGCAGACGTTGGTTTTAGCTTGGGATGGGAATCCGTAGGAGGCAGAGGATTCCACTGTGCTACTGAGAGAAGATTAAAGTGAGTGGCCACTGGGTCTAAGCTGGCAGGTGCATTGGTCAAACTGGGAAGGGCTTATAGACCTGGGCATCAAAGACAAAGCAAGGAATAAATCCTTGTAAGGTCAGAGAGCAGGAATGTGGATTAAAGTGGGACAGCCAAAGGGTGGGAGGTGACCAGAGAGGAGAATATGGGAAAGCCTCAGAGAAAGAGTATCCCTCACAGAGACACAGAAGAGCTTGGCGGTACTACACAGAAAATAGTTCTATTCCCTGAAAACCCTGAACCCAAAGCAAAACCCATCTGAACAGCACCCTCACCACCACCACAACCAACAGCAGCCGCTGCAATAGTAATGTCAATGTCAGTGAACCTCTGCTGAGATTATGGGGTAGGCGTTTGCCAACTGAGAAAGCATGCGTTTCTTAGATCACTGGCTTTTATCCTTGGCTGCATGTTGTACTCGAAACATTTGAAAAAATATTGATGCCTGGGTTGAAACTCAGCAATTGTGATTTAATTAGTTGGGGGTACGGACCGGAGATTATGGGGTAGGCGTTTGCCAACTGAGAAAGCATGCGTTTCTTAGATCACTGGCTTTTGTCCTTGGCTGCATGTTGTACTCGAAACATTTGAAAAAATATTGATGCCTGGGTTGAAACTCAGCAATTGTGATTTAATTAGTTGGGGGTACGGACCGGGCATCAGGAGTTTTCTAAGCTCCCAGTTGACTCCTATGTGTAACCAGGGTTGAGAACCACTGCCCTAGGTAGTCCTCAGAGGAGGCGAGTGAGGTAAAGAGGTGACTATTTTGATTGTAAAGATGAAGAAACTGAGGCTTAGAGAAGTCAAGTGATGATTTTAACCTGGTCTCCCAGCCTCATGAACTGGAGATCCTAACCATTTAACCATTTTGCTTCTGTAGGACAATTCTGTTGCCTCAGCCTAATGGTCTGCCTCCTTCCCATCGTCCTCAGCTTTCCCAAGACTTGAAAGCTTCAAGTGGAGAAAAAAGGGGTGGGGGGATGTGGCGGAGACAGCAGGCTCTAGCTATTTTCTGCCTAACTGGCTGTATTCGTCAGTCTTGTTCCTGTCACATGTCTCAAGGTGATGAGGAAAGGGTGTTAGTTGTCCAGTGGACAGGCCTTTGTCCTGAGCACAGCTTTTGGAAGGCAGCAGAGCTGAGGTCTAGCTCTGCCCTGCTGCTGACCAGCCACATTGCTCATGTGCAAAGTTGGCTGTGTGCTCCCCTCGAAGCCTGGGTCTCTTTAAGAAGGTGGAGCTCTGTGTGTACTTCAGTGTCTGGGCTGAATTTGGATGTTGGTGTTAAGTTTCCTCCGTTGTTCCTGTTCCTGTTATATGCTCCATTTTAATTTGACTCATGCTCCCTGTCCTGTAGGTGTCCATCCAATGCACAAGCATTTATTAAGCACCTCTGGTGTGCCCTGACTGTGCATGGCAGGCATTGCTGGGGAGACAGGGGAGCAAAACACATATTCCTGGCCCTGCAGCCTCCTGTGCAAATGAATAACGCCGCTTCAGAAGGTTGGTTTGTTACCATGAGAGAATTACTATCTACAGGTGCTAACACTGGGAGCAGAAAGAGAAGAGTGGATTTGAGAGACACTTAGAAAAAAAATGCGTGGGATTTCTGCAGAAGGAGACTAAGAGAGCTGGCTCGAGTGATGGAGAATAGCGGCGAAGGGCAGAGGCACGTGGGGGCATGTTCATGTGTTGGAGGGACAGGAACAAGTACAATTTGGCTAGAATACAGAGTATGTATAACACATCAGGGAGAGATGAGGCTGAAATGTGGGTTGGGCATTGAGGACTTTTTTTTGAGTAAGGAAGCTGTAAATATTTTTCATGAGTTTATAAGTCAGGAAGCTGTAAATAATTCAGTAGGCACTGGGGAGCTACGGAAGGTTTCACAGCAAGAAAGTGATGGGATTGGACCCGAGCTTTAGGGAGATTGATCTGGCAGCTCTGTGAAGCATTGTTTGGAGTGGAAAGGAAGAGGATGCAGGTGAGGAACTACGGTTATCCAGAAGGAAGCCAGGAGCCCTGAATTGGAAAAAGAACAGGCGTTTTAGCAGGAGTCACTGTGGATGTAAAGCAGACTGCATGGATGGGGGAGCTTCCTTCCTGGTGACAAAGACAGCCACGCTGCTCTCAAGCGGAGGCCTGCTGAGTGCAGGGGTGGGCTGTGGGAGAAAGTGGCATTGGTAGGTTTGGGTGTAGTCGTGCTTCATTCCCCCTGGCACTTAGTAGAAAATCCAGGTGGGCATGAAAAGCACATGGGTGAAAATAAAGTCCTGAGTCTAGGGGAGGGTCCCAGCTAGAGACCCGGCCTATTGCTCATGCTCTAGGAGCAGAGGGGAGCCTCAGGCAGAGGGAGGAAGGAAAGACAGTTGAAGGACAGAAGTCTGAGGACTTTCTTAGAGAGGGCAGAGGGAACGGTTAGTAGAAGCTGGGGAGCCACAAGCTGATGGTCCCCAACATACCAGGGGCGTGAGGAGCAGAGATATGAAAACCGGGACATATGTCCACTGCCCGGTTTTCCTTGCCTCCTCCAAGTTTATTTTTCTACGTTCTATGCCTTTTTATAGCCACCAAGTTGAAAAATAGTCATAGTGGCTTACACACACACACCCACAGATTCCTCCAGTTCTCCCTGACCTGAAGTGTAGTGACACTAAATGAGTGTCCACCTATCAGCAGATGTTCTCCTTTCTTGCATTTCAACAAAGGTTAAGAGCCTCAAGTAGCGAATGACATTTTTCTTTGGACCTATGGCAGCAGTCCTTGGAGAGATAGCATTAATTGGGGGCATAGGGTACATCCTCCCCATGCTGACGTCTGAGATATCTTTTACTGTTCTAGAGAAGAAAATGTGACCTTCTGTTTTATCTTTGTGCGAAACAACATGGATTAGAATTTCTAAATTATTGAATGACAAAAAGCAGGATTCAGAAGTACCTTCCTACAATGGAACTCTGGGGCAGAACCCGCAGTATGGGATGTATTGAAGACTTCTGAGTGTTCGTTTTCAATTGATTACTGAGGCAGGCTGGATCGGCCTTGCTGATAAAAGTGTGATTTATTCTGAGCAGTGATTGTTCCATTCTGGTCAGTTTGAGAGGAAAGGTGTCCAGAGCTATGAAGATTTGAAGGGAAAAAATTGACACACGAACTTTGTGAAGGGGACCACCAGAATGGGGCAATCCCTGGACAACGTTACTTGCCAAGTGGTTAAGAGAAGAAGGCTTGCAGACTTAAAGGCCATTTTATCTTTGGTTCCATTGGACAAAAACCAGGACCGATGGCTAATGATTAAAGAGAACCAAATTTTAGCCCACCATAAGGAGAGCATTTCCAGAATAGAATGGACTACATAGAAATGTAGTGAGTGTCCTATCCCTGCATGTACTTTTGCCAAAGGCAAGTGAGTGACATAATCTTTTCTGTGGTCCTTTATAACTGAGGGTCTCTGGTATTTTCTCGATTTTTATTACACAGGGATCTGTGTTTTATATGATCTACATTCTCACTCCAGAGGGAGAGCTATGATGTTTGGCAGGATTGGGGTCACGGGTCCTTTAGTGGAAGCTTCACATCCTTCCGGAATGGCACTGTCTTTGTGTCTAAAGATGGGGAGCAGCCAGCGTTGGGGTGAGCAGCTGCACATCTGGCTTTTCCATTAACTTGACAGACCACCCCATTCTCAACTCCCATGCCACCTTCAACACCTGCCCTCCCCTCTTCCACTTCCCCAAGCCTGGCTTCCCTCACACCCAGGCTGCTCCCTCTTTCTTGCAAACATACCTATACACATATCTCACACACGTTCTCCCTCCCTGAAATCGGAAATGCATTTTTTCAGCTGCTCCCATATAACATTTCATTACCACAGTATTCTCTCTCAATTCTGAAACTGCGGTGGGGGAGAAGCCATTTCTCTTTATACCCACCCAATGAACAAAGCTCAGTGCTAAAATATTTTTCTTCCATTGTAACTGAAACTGCTGTTGGCTTCCATCCCAAAAACCAGAAAGACAATTATACTTAACTGTTTAGAGATTTATAAATACCACACTGGAGTAGCCTCTAGGTAGTAACTTCAGATACCCAGCCCAATAATTTTCTTTTATTGGTTTGTGATTTAGGTCTTATTTTGAGTCCTCTATAATAAGAGTAGTACATTTCATTAAAAGAGCTTTCTAAACAATAAAGAAAATCTGGCTTAGGGCTCTGAGCAGGTCTCAAGTACAGAAAGGGGCCTGCCCTGGTACATTTCTTCTGTGGACACTGCAAGATGAATCTCAGCACAGCGGTGCAGATGTATTTCAGCAAAGCAGCCATTGCAGCTGTTTTCTAAATGACTTCAACTTAGAAGAATTTTTCCTACACAGCATATTTCATCACATGAGAGATCCTCTTAAGACTGCCATTTACTATTCTGCTAATATACTCCTAGTGAAAGATACAAGGAAAAACAACAGCAGCAGCAGCAGCAGCTGTAACAAGAGATTGAGAAACCTGGACCGCTTTCTGAACCTGTGCAGGATTTTATGCCCCTCCCTACGTGAAGGTCTTTGTTAGGGAGTAAATGTGGGGGGAAAAGTAAAAATGGACAAAATAATCTTTTCCTTCCAACTGCATGCAGAGCAGATTCACTTCCCTACTCAGGCCGTGCCCAGCTTGGGACTACTGTACTGAAATCTTAGCCTCAGAGACAGAAAACAGATGTGGGGTGGTGTTGGTATTGGCCCGAGCATTGTCTTAGCATCAGGCTTTCCCATGCTGGTTTACCTCTCAAAATGTGTGAGCCTAGTACTTAATGCCCCTTTTAAAAAATTGTAAGTTCTCTTTTATCAGGTGAGCCATGCACCCGGTACATTCATGTACAATGTTTCATTTAATCTCTCTGACAACCTGCTGCGGTGGAGGTTACTTTCTCCATTTTACAGATGAGTAAATAGAGGCTCAGGAAAACTAATAATCTGTCATAGTCTCATAGGTGGTCAAGAGTGCACAAATTTGATCCCCAAACTGTCTGATTCCAAAGCCTATGCTTTTCTCACCACATCGACCTGCCCCATAAAAGACAAGTTTTTCTCTGATGAGAATGAACCTCAATCTGTACATATCTGCTTTAAGGGACATGGAAGCATCTCAGGGACAAATACTAAAGGGAATGAAAAACTCAAGCTGTGCCAGCCTCTCTGCAAAACTGATACTTGCACCCAAGGGTCTGAAGTTTGTTTTGCATGTTTCTTGTCTTCATGAATCCCCAGTTTTTGAATCCCTGGTCCCACCCATCCCAACAATGAGAGACACTAGGATTCTCTTAGCCCAAGTCTTTCTTGCTACAACTCGACAAAAAAGAGAGTTGGGGGGACGTATGAAGCATTCTGCTTTGCCTGCTTTTGTGAACGGTATAATTGTATGAGCTTCCTCCCCCCCCCCCGTTAATATAGATTGGAATTTGGAGTTGTCAGAAAGAGGATAGAAAATTTGAGACCTAGCCATTACTTTCTTTTATCAAGAGACTTACAAAGTATTTCCAGGTTTTATCTACTTATTCCACTCTCCAGGTGGAAGTTTTCACAGAAGGCAGTAGATGAGAATGAACAGACACTGTAGCCTCCGAAGCCTGGGATTTCAGACAGTATGCTCGGCTCAGAAAGTGGTGCAGAGAAATTGTTGTCCTGTGGGAGGAAAGCACAGTTGTGCAGTCAGAGAAAGGTAAAGGAAGTCATGCGGTCCCATGGACTCTCTAAGACCCCTGATGAAATTCTGGGTTGGGATGGATCAGTCAACAGTTTTTTTTTCCTGAGCGTCAGTTTGGTTTTCACCTATGCCTGAGGGTGTTGACCCTGTTCATTCTACAGTTCATGCTGTCCTAGAGCTAATAGCATCTACGTAGGCAAAAGTGACAGACACATAGAAAATAAGTCGTGTGGCACAACTTGGAGATACATATTTGATGACATAGATTTTGGAACATTCCAGAGTATCTTGCACAGTTCATAGCATGAGCCATTTGTAATTTTCTGAGGTGTGGATTTAATCCACTTACTGTGAAGATAGCATGCATACCTCAAACTAGCAAGTGAGCCCAGCCAACCATCCAATGCATTTTTGTCTTTACCTGTCCTTTTATAGGAAAAAATCACGTGAAGTCCTAAAACCTTTATTTCTTTTCTTAAAAGTGGTTCTGCAAAGAAGCCAACTAATTTATAAATGTCTTTAGTTCTGGACTTAAAGCATATTTAAGGATGTGAATGATCCTTAAATGTTTCAGTTATACTTCATGGAAAGTTCTGCAGGAAAATTATCCTCCAAATTCAAGGAGCAGTATAGTGGTCATTGAACATCTTGTTATGTATCTCCAGTGATGACTTCCCACTTTAAATGCTATATGAATGTTTCCATGCAATGTGTTATGAGAAGGTTGCTTTGAGCTGTGATAGTCAGAGGATGCTCCAGAGTAAATGGACTTGAATTTGAAATTAGGTATGATCATTGTAACTTAAGGTGCTGACGGGCATATGGAAAGGGCTGAATCTGAGTGAGAGAAGGCCGAGGAAAGGCCAAGTGTGTTTTGCAAAGGGTCGCTTGGCTATATGTGTACTAACCATCTAACCAAGGTACTTAAAGTGTTCACCGTGTCAGACGAAATGATTGTTGACTTGAATAGATCCTCAGAAGACCAGCCTGTTGTATTTTGCTGATCTCTCTACCCCCACCAACTATCAGAAATATTTTTAAATGCTTAGCACAGCACCTCACACCTAGTGGACACTTAGTAGAAGTTTGTGGAGGGAGTGAATAAATGGTTTGATCCTGACATCTGTTGTTTGCAGTCTGCTCTCTCTTAGTTTGCCCTCAAATGAGATAAAGCAGCTTGATACCTTTATTATATACTGGACCCTTTCCCTTCAGACTTGAGTCACTCTTCAGTCATTTGACAACTGGACACTGGGCAAAGATTACAAAGGTCAAAGACTTTGAACTAGTCTATAGGAGCCTTGGCCAGACAGCCAAGTCTTCGCTTGTGTAAATCACCCCATTCCTCTAGCCTTTATAATAGCTCCTGGCGCTCAGCTTTTTCGTGGTCTCACTGGGTGCACTGTCACACAGTACCAGCCCACGGCCTGAGGAGACTCTCGGATTGAGACCTCCAGACTTCGCTAAAGGGGCAGAAAACATCTCTACTTTCTGCTCCAGGGAGCCGTGAATGGCTCCTGAGAGCTCCCTGGTCTATAGGGAAGGATATTCCTCTGAGCAGTAGACTGGAGCAGGAGGAACTCAGAAGATGGGTTTTGTTGCTCTAGTTTATGATGGTGAATCACTAACATGGCTGTCAGAGTGATGACACAATTATGGAGCGTCAAGGAACTGGGTTTTAAATGCTAGTTCTATTAATTGTGTCATTTGACTTTGGATAAACACTCTGATTTCATTTCTTCTCTATAAAGTTTTGTTAAAGAGACCCCACCCAAAGACCCTAAGGGATCAGTGTGTGAGTACAAAAAGGTGTTGGCTGCAGAAGGGTTTTATTTTTTATTTATTTATTTATTTTTGTCTTTTTTCGTGTCCGGCAACGGATCGCAACCCTCAGTGTCGCACCCGTACCGGGCCGGGACCGGCAACGGGATCGCGACCCTCGGTGTTGCACCCACAGATCGCTCAGCCAGTGAGCGGGAACCGGTCTGTATGTGGGATCCGAACCCTCGGCGGGAGC
>NW_007728061.1:48992-80004 GCF_000696425.1 Galeopterus variegatus | reverse complement strand
CCTCAGTGTCACGCCCATACCGGGCCGGGACCGGCAACGGGATCGCAACCCTCGGTGTTGCACCCACAGATCGCTCAGCCAGTGAGCGGGAACCGGTCTGTATGTGGGATCCGAACCCTCGGCAGGAGCGCCACCGCGCTCCCAAGCGGCGCACTGTAGCAGTGCGCCACCGGGCCGGCCCTGCAGAATGGTTTTATAAAACATCAAGGGCTGCACTTTGCAGTCAGGTTTAGTCATAGCATACATGGGTTCTGGAACAGACAACTTGGGTTTGAATCCCAGCTCTGCCTACCTCTTACTAAGCAGGGAGAATTAAATGAGATGCAGGACTTTCTATTGTGCATACAGCACCTTTAAGTGAGTTGGGAAAAGTCACTCCTTTCTCAAGACATGTTATTTCCATCTGTTGAAAAATTATCACAATGTACTGATTATATTTGGACAATACACTTTTCTGCCATCTTCTAGGAAAAAATTTTGTAATAAATATGTAAATATACAATGTCCTTGATATGATTAGCTATTGTACAGTGCCCAGCCTTCAGAACCATACATGGCAACCCTGAGTAAATGGATGTAAAGTACCCAGTACTTAGGATATATTTAGAGATCAAGCAATGTTAGCTATTTCTGTTATTAACATTATTGGGAGAGTTTTCCCATTTTCTTTTCATTGCTCCCCACCTCACCTGCCTCTACCACACACAAAATGGCAAACAAGGTAGGATTACCCGTTTGTACCAGAATGGATGTATCCAGAATGTTGACTCTGCTTATCATAAATACACATAGAATACAGATGATGCTGGAAGTCAGGAAACCTTTGGGAGATGGGCAGTCCAGGTAAGGTAGACATACAGAAGCCTAGAGGAGTTGAGGAAGAACTGGGCAGACTGCCAGTGCACACTGGGGTTTTGCCCTCAGTAGACATGCTAGCATGGCAACACATCTTCAATCTATGGCGATTGGTACTATGGCCGAGCTGTGATGTTCAATGAAGTGACACCATTCCAGAGTCGCTGTTGGCAGAGTAGGACCCATGCTTCTCCAGCTAGATGATAGGTGGCACCTGGATTCACTTTGTTGTCTCTTTTTCTTTTTTTTTTTTTCCCCCTCAAAAGAGTAATTCTGACCCTCAGTGGAGAGAAACTTGCAGTATTTTAGTTCTTAATTGGGGGAGAGGTCTTGGACCCCTTTAAATATCTAATAAAATGATTAATCTTCTCTGTGTCCCTCCCCCACCTCCCCACAGACATAGGAAGAAATATTTGCATACAAATTCAAGAGGTTTACCTAGCCCAGTGATTTTCTCCCCCACCAGTTTTATTGACGTATAATTGACTAATAAAAGTTGTATATACTTAAGGTGTGCAGCATGGTGGTTTGATATGCATATGCATTGTGAAATCATTACCACATTAAGTTAATTAACACATCCATCACCTCACATAGTTACACTTTGTGTGTGGTGGCAGGGAGGTTAAGGACACTTAAAATCTACTCTTAGCAAATTTCAAGTATACCATGCAGTATTAATTATAGTCACCATGCTGTACATTAGGACTCCAGAATTTATTCATTTTATAACTGAAAGTTTGCATCCTTTGACCAACATCTCCACATGTACATCCGCAGCAGCCCCTGTGAACCACTGTTCTACTCTGCTTCTATGGCTTTGACTTTTTCTTAGATTCCACGTGTAAGTGAGACCACGCAGTATTTGTATTTCTGTTACTGGCATATTTCACGAGCATAATGTCCTCCAGGCTTATCCAGGTTGTCACAACTGGCAGGAATTCTTTCTTGTTTATGACTGAATAGTACTCCATTGTGTGTGTATACATACATATACATACCACAAGTTCTTTATCCATTCATCAGTCGGACACTTAGGCTGTCTCCGTATCTTGGCTATTGTGAATAATGCTTTAGTCAACACGGGGATACAGACATCTCTTTGAGATACCGATTTTATTTCCTGTGGGTGTATACCCAGAAGTGGGATTGCTGGATGGTATGGTAGTTCTATTTTTAATTTGGGGGGGAACTTCCATCCTGTTTTCCACAATGGCTGTACCAACTGACATTCCTACCAACAGCATACAAGGGTTTCCTTTTCTCCACACCCTCTGCAACACTTGGAATCTTTTGACTTTTTGATAATAGCCACTCTACGGGTGTGAGGTGGTATCTCGTTGTGATTTTGATTTGCACTGCCCTGATGATTAGTGATGTAGAACACCTTTTCATGTATACTTGTTGGTGACTTGTATGTCTTCTTTGGAAAAATGTCTATTCAGACTACTTGCTTTTTTGCTATTGACTTGTATGAGCTCCTTATGTACTTTGGATATTAACCCCTTATCAGATATATGGTTAGCAAATGTTTTCTCTCATTCTATCCGTTGCCTTTTCATCTTGTTGATTCTTTCCTTGGCTGTGCAGAAGCTTTCTACTTTGATGTAATCCCACTTGTTTATTTTTGCTTTGTTGTCTGTGCTTTCGGTGTCATATCCAAAAAATCATTGCCAGGACTAACACCAAGGAGCTTTTCCCCTGTGTTTTCTCCTAGAATTTTTACGGTTTTAGGTATTACATTTAAGTCTAGTTAATTTCAAGTTAATTTTTGTACATGGTATAAGAGAAAGGCCCAGTTTCATTAATTTGCATGTGGATATCCAGTTTTCTCAATGCCATTTATTGAAGGGTCTATCCTTTCCTTATTGTGTGTTTTTGGTGCCCTTGTCAAAGATTAGTTGACCGTATATGGGTGGGTTTATTTCCAAACTAGAAATAACCTTAGCTGCACGTTATAATCACCTGAGGAACTTTTAAAATTCTCCAAATGCTCAGGCCACACCCCAGAGCAATTAAATCAGACCCTGGGATAGGATGCAAGTTTCAGTGATTCCAACAAGCAGCCCAACTTGAGAAGCACAAACCTATCCTCTTCATTACCCAAGGAAATCATCTCTGATCCTCCTATCAAGGCTACTCATTCACTAAAGCTTGAATCTCCATGGAACTGGCAGCCTCCAAAGGGTGACTGCTGGGAAGTTTGGAAGGCATATAATGGATATTATGAAAATGCAGGGTATATGAGAAATGAACATTGATTCACAAACTTTTACATGGTTCCCACGCCTTATACATCCTGGTCCAAAGAGAGCAGAGAAAATAAAACAGGGGAGTGTCCACTTGAGAGATAAAGGCACGAGGGTGCAAGAAATTCTTTTAATGCTTAATCAGCATAGGAAATGGAAGAATTTTGATAATCAGTCGGACCATGGGTCCTAAGCAAAGAACGTAAATAAGGAGAGCATCAGGGTTGAGGTTTCACACTTAATCTATAAACCTACTTTTAATAGGCCCCTAGGTGATTATAAATTCACAGTGGCTTTCTTTTTATTGGGATGATATGGTGCCGCTCCACATTTCTAAAGAGAGCCCTTTCTATTATGCAGGTGTGTATTTATTTATTAATTTATTTGCATTTAGGGTACTGAGGAATTAAAAAAAAAACCTACTCTTTTCTACGAGCATTAATTATATACTATGCAAGGAAGCAATTGCCTGCCGCTCCACATTTCTAAAGAGAGCCCTTTCTATTATGCAGGTGTGTATTTATTTATTAATTTATTTGCATTTAGGGTACTGAGGAATTAAAAAAAAAACCTACTCTTTTCTACGAGCATTAATTATATACTATGCAAGGAAGCAATTGCCTCTGTGTTTATGAAATATTAAATCAAAATGCTTTCCGTTCCCACATGTCCCAGAGATAAGTACAGCAGTATTTTGAAGCCCCTCTTGGAGCTGTTTTGCCTGCAAATTTATTGTTTTATCTCCATTTTCAGAAAGCCCTGTTTTCTGTGAAGTATAGCACTCTAGGTAGTTTTTAAGGCGCACACTCCTCTGGAGTTGCCTGTGTCGGCAACAGCTCTTATGTAGATGGCACACGAGGGATGGCGTGTTGATCGGCCCCTTTAAGATGACAAACGGGCAGAGTGCGTTATTGTCTTTGATTGCACGCCTTACATCATCTGTATGTAGGAATAAGGGGGCCATACTTTATCTTTAGCCATTTTATAAATATTTAAGTCCTTATAGTTGCCTAAAGATATTAAAGCATATTTTACAGTAGTCAGAATATAAATATTATATATAGCACAAGATACCAAAGTAGTTTAATGAATTCATAATTTTCTACTCACATTTATTGGAATGTGTTTTATGTTCCAAAAGTTCCATTTAAAGAATAAGATACCATTCTGTTCCCTGACAACACACCCAGCGTTGGCCGGCCTTACGGGCAGGGCCTCAGTTCCAACCTATGAAAGCTTCCATTAGGGAGCTGGGAGGCAGGAAGTCGGGGCCCTGGGATATATTTTCTCAATCTCTACTTTTAAATATATATATAAATAATTTTTTGAATAAACAGTTCTGGTGTTCATTTAAGTCATACAGCGTTTCAAAGGGAAAACCTTTTATAGCCCCTTTCTTCTATTTCAAGGAGATTAACTCAAAACACCTAAGTCAGAGCACTAAAGATGAAATTTGCCGTTCTCCTGTCTGCCCCCCTCCAGCTCCCTTTTGTAAACAGGGATGCAGACTCTATTTGCCGTGTACAGTTGTGATTCAGGGTCTTGATTTGGACAGTGACTTCCCAATGCGTTCTGAATATTTCTCTTTAGTTCCAAGTTGCTTTTTCCTTTTCCTATGTACAAGGGGGTGGCAGAGAGAATATTACCACATCTCTTTTCAATTTTCCAGTGAAATATAAAGACTTTCCTCTTTAATATTTCACAAAGTTTCCCCAGCTCCCAGCGGGAGTCCATGCTGGGTAATGTTTGCTAATTACCAACAACAAAACTAGACATACAACGCTGGTAAATTACCTGACCCTTTCCATTTTAATGAGACAACAAGGATTTTGCGAAGTGATGTTGTTTCACTGGTTAATGGTGTCAGCAATGTTGTAATTGTGGGTTGAGACACATTAGCTGAACAACCACACGTAGAAAGGGCTTTCTCTCAAGTCCTTTGGAGACTAGAACCATATTATCATTAAGCTTTTGTCATTTGCATGCTGCTAATCACTTACTTTATTATCTTGCCTATCCATTGTCTTTCTTTAATTGCTCTTTAAATTAAAATTAAAAATAGTTCCAATGCCCACAATGGCTGGGATAGCATCTTGATTATGAAGATAACTTCAAGGAAATGAAACCACTGGTAATATATTGCCAGGATTATGAGAGTCCCACAGTTATGTACTGCGCCTTCAGGCCTCGGGGGCCTAATTGTGGTAGTTTCTCTTCCTTTAGCCCACACTGTTTGTTTAATAAATGGTTATTTATGGCATTTTTGGCCATTACAGCAACTTTAGCGAAAGTACATCCTTCTCATTGGTTTGGGCACTGAAGTTTCATTCTCTGGGCAAAGGTATAAAACTGAATTGAAAGGCAGGATTTGCACATGAGCTCGTGAAGGTATTTGAAACATTCTCATTGCTAGTTTATTCTGTACAAGCTTACTTTTAAAATTTGGGGTCATGAAAGAGACATAATCTTCAGAGCTGAAAAGGGCCTTAGAGTCATCCCCATTTTACAGGTGAAGAAACTGAGGACCAGACCAGTTGTCAGGACTGTGATCATTTAACAGCAAATGTACCCATCTTGTCTGTTAGCAAGTAGAATGGATGCAGGACACATTGAGGGAGGGTCATGCCTTAGGGGCCACATGTCATGCCTAGAGTTGTGATGTGCAAGCTGCGTGGTTGTCATTGTACAATGTGTTAGTGTGTGTCTCTCGTATGCATATGTCAGGGTGTGTGTTGATACAGACTATGTGTTAGGATACCAGAAAAGAGAGCCTGTGTCCTCCACTTCCTTAAAAAAATAACCCCATGAATGACTCTGTAGTTGTTCCTGAATGTTGAATGACTAAATCCAGAATTATCACGGTTCCAATATTGTGTGTGATGCACAATAGTCAGAAGGGATCTGGGGAATTTCCTCCGCCTCATTTTATCAATAGGAAAACCAAGTTTGAATAAGATGTTGAATCTCTCTACATTTTCACAGAGAGTCAGGACTTAACCTGTGGCTAAAACCCACTTTCGTTTCTCTGTCAGCCCTACAACCCTACTGTTGATACGTGACGATGAGTAAGAACTCATAAAGTGCTTGCTCGGTACCAGGCACTGTTGTAACGCAGTTTACCTGTATCGTTATTATTAACTCACATAATCTTCATGACATATTACTCCCACATTTTACAGATAAGGAAACTGAGACTTTGAATTTAAGTAAATTGCCCCAGATCACAAAAATAGAAACCGAAAAACGCAGGACTCAAGCTCAGTCTAGCTCCAGAGTTTCAATTCTTAAACATGACATCATGGCTCATTTCTGATTGTGTTCAAAGATTACTGATCGTGTTGTAAACAGAGTTTCTCAGAATCAAACCCTCCTTTAGTGAAGATGCATGTGTGGAGAGCGGGAGGGGAGTGGTGCCTGACCTCCAAGATCCAAGATTCCAGTTACTTATTTCTCTGCCAGCATAAACATATATGCAGGAAACACTTTAACACATAAAAAAATAAAATGCTTTCTTTTAAAGGACTGTGAAATGTTTGAAACCTCAGCTGCCATCTTGGGCCAGGCATCCTGTCTCTAGGACTGCTCAGAGACAGCTGGCTGAAAACTGTCGGTGACGAGACTCTGCTTTTCCTGAATTGTAATGCCTTGGATCACTCGGCAAATCCATCTTTTACAGCTACTTAATTTTCTGTGCACTTAAGATATGGATGTTTTAGTTTACTCGTGATTTCGTAGCTCTGGTTTTTGCTATACTGGCCCTTGGTTCATATTAAACCAAACAACTGGGGCCCATTTGGCATTTGGTGCTTTAAATGTAAAAGGACATTTGAACTACATGACAAATGCTGAAAAACAAAGCCCACAGCACTGAGGACATAAAGGAACTGTTTATAATGAAAAGGTGGTTACGTTTTCAGTCAATCTATCACTTTAATGAGCTCTTTGCATTTCTTTGATTAATGTTCACAAAAGGGGGAGAAAAAATTGATGTCATGGAAACAAAATGATATATAGTCTTGGCAGCACAAGGGGCGGTTTCTGTGTGTTTTATTAGTATCCACTTCATATCACTATCTNCTTAATTTTCTGTGCACTTAAGATATGGATGTTTTAGTTTACTCGTGATTTCGTAGCTCTGGTTTTTGCTATACTGGCCCTTGGTTCATATTAAACCAAACAACTGGGGCCCATTTGGCATTTGGTGCTTTAAATGTAAAAGGACATTTGAACTACATGACAAATGCTGAAAAACAAAGCCCACAGCACTGAGGACATAAAGGAACTGTTTATAATGAAAAGGTGGTTACGTTTTCAGTCAATCTATCACTTTAATGAGCTCTTTGCATTTCTTTGATTAATGTTCACAAAAGGGGGAGAAAAAATTGATGTCATGGAAACAAAATGATATATAGTCTTGGCAGCACAAGGGGCGGTTTCTGTGTGTTTTATTAGTATCCACTTCATATCACTATCTTGCAATGTATATGTCTGCATTTTCCCTGGCATAGTAAGCCTCTAGTTTACTGGAAATGTGATCTAGCATAAAAGAGGGGGATCCCATGTTAGCGGCAAATCAGCCTTTGTCCATTTGTGGTGGCAGTGAAGAGGGAGGGTCTCAGAACCAGGCGTTAAGAATAAATAATAATAGTGAAGAAAAGATTGGCATAGTCTCTGCCGTATTGAAATGAGGAATCCAATAGGTATATGAAGATAAAAAAGAGAAAATTAAAGATGCTTAAAAACACTTGAACATTAGTATGTAATTGATAATAGTTCATACATTTTAAAACAGTGAATAAAGGGAATGGAAAACTGCAGAGGAAGACATCTTCATGAAGTTACTAAATGCAGGGAGAGGAGTTAGTCCAGGAAGGCTTCCTGGAGGAGGTGAAGGAGGGGCAGGAGTGGGTCATGAAGGAAGTGAGTCGGGCGTGGTGGAGCAGGGGGAGCATCAGCAGGCGCCACTCTCCTCCTGTGTTAGAAGCCAGCTCGGGCTGCTCCTGCTTTCAACTGTGTGCACGGAGTACTGCGGCTTTTCACGGGCTCCTTACAGCCGGTGAGTGCTTTACAGACACACTCTGCCACCTTTGGGCTGAGAACGAGTGGCTTTTATATAATATGGGCGGTTGAAATGACAGAGAATTGGGAACCCTGAAAACCCTCATGGGGCTCTGTTCTTCTAAAACCCCTTTAGTCTGTAACCTTGGACTGGTCACTTCCATCCCAGAACTTCAGTCTCCCCAAGTGCCAAATCAACGGGGTGCTCAAAGTGACCTTTCAGATACTTATGATCACCAAGGTGTGTCCATCCACCATGTAGAAATCACATAAGGTTTTGAGATTTCAGGTTTTTTTCTTCTATTAGTTTATGATATTTAATTTTTTTCTCGTTGGACAAATAAAACATGTTCATTTTATAAAATTCAGCAACTCATACTTCTTATGATCACCAAGGTGTGTCCATCCACCATGTAGAAATCACATAAGGTTTTGAGATTTCAAGTTTTTTTCTTCTATTGGTTTATGATATTTAATTTTTTTCTCGTTGGACAAATAAAACATGTTCATTTTATAAAATTCAGCAACTCATACTTGTATAAGCAAAAAGAGGAAAATACACTTTCCCTGTAATTTTATGAGTCAGACATAAGAGAGTTGACATATTGGTCTTGTTTCCATAGATATAAGTACTTTTCCCTCAAAAAGAGGGCGTGTATTAGTATGTGACGTGTGTTTCTCCATGAATATTTTGTTATGATGACCATTTTCCTACGTTGTCTTGTTTCCATAGATATAAGTACTTTTCCCTCAAAAAGAGGGCGTGTATTAGTATGTGACCTGTGTTTCTCCATGAATATTTTGTTATGATGACCATTTTCCTACGTCGTTAAGTGTTTTAATGCATAATTTTGGTGGAGGAATACTTAACATAATCAGTTTCCTAAAATTGGACTTTCGTGTTGTTTTCAATTTAATATTGTTACTTAATAACAATGAATGAAGAAAATTGTAGCCAAATCTTTAATATAAGGAAATTATGGCTGTACACGTATTTTTCAAAGTGAAATTGTTTAGGCTGAAGGGTAGCTGAAATCTTAAGTCATTTGATTTGTATCGACAAAGTGAGTATGTCTTACTTTTAAATTGTGAGATGAACTAGGAAGAAGGAAGAAGCACTGAAAAATTGTGGAAAATGCAATATGAGAGCACGAGTTCTTGAGCAAATGAAGACATCAGACCCAGTGAATGTTAGGTTTCTTTCCAAATCTGTAGTCTTAGTGGTTTTTGAGTCGTGACTAGCTTTGTCCTTTACTTCCTTCTTTTCTTTCTTCCTTCCATGAACCAAACCCCTCTGAGAGACAGATGTTAGACATTCAGCTCTCTAAGCTAATTTTAAGGAAAGACACTGTCTTCTTGGAGAGATGACTCTTGCACATATATCTGCTTCATGTGTGTGAGACTTGTCTAAGTGCTAAATCTGTCTTAAAATGTTTAATGGGCAAATAGCTATAGAGAACTTTGGTAGGTCGGTTGGCTTAATTTGCTTTGGTTTGGGTCAGACCCCCAAATGCAAACTCTAAAAAGGATGAGGTGCTTTATGCAATGGGTGGAGCCAGCTCCCCAAGGCGCTAATCAAATGCAGTCTTTAGAAAAAATGTACCATTAAAGGAAAAGGAGAAATTGGTAAAGGGACATGAAAATCAACTATATTGTATATTAATAATTTTTTTTAAAGCCAGTGTAATTTATTGTAAATAGAAAGAAATGGGGGGAGGGAGTGGACATTAACCCAGGTCTTGTCCCTGGCCCTTGGAAGTGAGCGTGAGCCTTTGAATGAAGATGCAGTCATGTGTTGCTGTAGAAAACCAGACACGCATGAGCTAATTCACCAAGAAAAGAACAGAGATTTTTTTCAGTTGCTGTATTAGTTGGGACATTTTGGTGCAAGTGAAAGAAACCAAACTCAAAAAGGCTTAAATAAAAAGAGAGTCACATAAGTGGGGTGCCGCTGTCTTAGGCACAGTAGCTTGCACAATGTCAGAGTTCTGCCTCATTCTCCACCTCTTTGATTCATTCGCCCTGTGGTGGATGAAATGGTCACCAGCAGCCCCATGCCTACAGCCTTCTGGCTTTGCAACCACAACCTCTTTAATATCTTTCACATAAAGTCCTGGGGAGAACTTGGATTGGCCTCAGCTTGATGCGGGCAGGCATATCTCTAAATCAGTGATGCGGCCAAAATGATGAAGGACTTTCTTGCTGGTCCTGTGAAGTCAGACTGCCTGGTTGCATGTTGCCACTCCTGCGTCCAGGGTGGGGACAGGACTGGGTTGCCCCTCCCCGCATCCAAACACTGTGGAATGGGTTCCTCATGTGGAGAAGGGTTGTTAAAGGAGAGCAGGTAATAACCAATACCAACAGATAATAACAGATGAGTGGTTCCGTGACCTTGGGTACAATAACTTCTCCTCTCTGAGCCTCAGTTTCTTTGTTTGCAAGATGAAGGGATTGATTAGAGGATTTTCAAGGCTCTTATATCTCTAATGCAGAGTGATTGGTAAAGAGGTAAAAGAGATCCAATGGTATGGTTTAGGTTTCACAGAATTGTTTATTTGTATGGTTTTCAAGCTCTGACTTTATGCTCTGGGCAGGGGACAGTTAACAGCTCCAGTTTCTCTACCAAACCCTGGAGTTATTTGGCATAAAGCAGATAATCATGCAGTCAAAAATTTGCAGAAGAGTCTCCCCTCTTCCCTTCTCAACAATGACCCCCAGCACCCTGTTGGTGGCTACTGCCACCTCGAGCTCCTGGAAAGTGGTTGGTTGGAGCAGCCTTTGGGCAGTGTAAGGAGAAGCTGCCACCCTGGTAAAGAATCATTTTTAATTGAGTAAGCATGGTCATCTGCCCACTCGTCCTGACTCCAGACTCCAACTTTGCAGGAAGACACTGAAAACCACTGTGAAAAAATATTACAAGGGTAAACTAAGGTTTTTCTTTGGCTGGATTTTTCTTACAGTCTTTTCCAAAAATCTATTTCCCACATCAATCCTGTGAATGTGGATTTTTCCCTACAAGTTAGAAGGCAATTGTGCTTCTATACATGGAATTTTCTTTACTTCAACTGCTGAAGAATTTGTTGGAATACATACTGCTAAAATGACTGCCATGGCTATTACTGTAGTTGCTCTGGGGAGCTATTCAGATGCCTCATTTATTGGAGCTTAATAGATTAAAAGTCCAAATTGAGTCTCATGATATAAGCCTAATCAAGTTCTAATCTGCATAATTTTCCCATAAGCAGCAATGGAAAATTCAGATAATTTATGTTTCAGCAGTTGCCAATCATGTGTTAAATAGCATTGTTGCATTTACTTATCAAAATATTTTTTATTGATCTTCACTTCATCTGACATTTGGCTTTGGGACTTTTTTCCTCCTGGCATTAACAGGAAATTTAATTCATCTTATAGATGATGTAATATGAGATGTTTCTCTTGATTTTAACACGTCTTTATAGATCATTTTTAATGGTGATCTTTTCCTTTTACAACTTTATATTGAATACTGTCTCAGCAAACTTAGATGACTCGGCCTAATTTATTTCCCTAGTTTAACGTAGCATATGGATTTCTAACCATCATTTATATGCACACAATAAAAGATAATTTGGCCCGCCATTTGAACCAATTCCTTTATGTTAAATCTATGGGGGTGGGGGAAGCATTTACCTTCCTTTCTCCATCTATTCTAAGGGAGGTGATTGATAAGAATTTCCATCTCCCTCTCTGCCTGGAAAGGCTTGGGGATTTAACTAGGGAAGATTTAGAAAGTACTTTGTGTTTCCCCCGTGGAAAAGTACTGTAATAAAGCATTTATTATATGTACTGAGTTGTGCATGCTGCCGTACCCAAGCAAGTTAAGCATAACTACTATGGGTCCCAGTTGTTATCTGCTAGTGTTTAAAAGTGAAAACAATAAAAAGGGTAAGACTGGCTTGGGCTTCAAATTTGCCTGCCAGGGTTGCACCTGGGAAGGAGAGACCATCGCACGAGTAGGGGATGCAGCAAAGTGTGCGATTATCTGTGGACTCTGAAGTCAGGCTGCCTGGCTGTGGCTCCCAGATCTGCCACTTACCAACCAGGTATGCCGGAGCAAGTTACTCAACTGCTCAGAATCTTGTTTTCCTCTTCTACAAAAAGGAAATACTAACAGCCCTTGAACTCATAGGGTTGCTATGAGGAATAAACGAGGTGACCTATACAAAAATCCTTAGCACAATCTGGTGTATTGTACAAAGAAATATGGTGTGGTGGCTTAGAGGAGACTCTGGAGCTAGTTTGTCCGGGTTCCAGTCTGAGATCTGCTAATTCCTAGATGTGAGCCCTGGGGCAAGTGGCTTACCTTTTCTGTGCTTCAGTTTCCTCATCTGTAAAATACTAGCATCCACGTGGGATGGTTTGGAGAATTAATGTTATTAGATGAATAGAATTTATTACACAGTAAGCACTCAGTCAATGTTGGCAATTATTTTTTTTTTCTTAAAGTTCTATTTCAGCCTCCCTCACTCTTCTTCATTCTCAAATATCTTCAGTAGTCTGGATCTAGAGCATTCTTTCCTCTTCTTCGAGCTACATAAGGACCATGACATCGAGCATTTCTCATGTTCTGATGCACTCGTGTCCACACCACCCTGGAACCCTCTGGAACCCTCTTCTAGCTGTTCCCTCTGGTAGATCTTGTCTGAGCCATAGCTCTTCTTCACTTGTAACCACACGGTGGCTCTTCTAGATACTGCGTGTGCAGGCATGTGTGCATACAGTAGGTATCCAAAACAATTCATTAAAAGAAAAATGAGCCTTAGTGATCTCCTCGTTATTCCTGTCTTTCCTCTTGCACTTCTTAGGAATACGACAAGTGTTTGTGTTAAATACTTTAATTCCAAGCCTTCTTAAATGAAATACCCATTACAGTCTGAACATTTCACTAAAGTGCACTTGACCTTCCTGTAGCCTCCCTGGCAGAGGCCCGGTGCTTCCAGCCCTCACCAGTATCATGAAAAGAACATCAGACACTGGGGATTTTGTTCAGCCGAAGCCAGCAGTCGTGCATGTGGTCAAGAACACAAATGCCGGAGAAGAATGAGGAGAGTAGTTAGAACCACTTCAGGAGCCTGAGAAACAAAAGAGGAGAGTTTGTGCCCCTAAATAATGAAGGGAAGTGGGAGATTAGGTCTCGAAAACAGAAGGCTCCAGAGAGATTCTGCAGTTGCTGTAAGGAATTAAGAACCTTTCTTACCTGAAGACCTGTCACCAGTTTTTCACCATACCTAAAGAAAATCCAAGCCATCCCCATATTTGAACTCCTACTTCCTGAGATATTTTTGGCTGAATTTTTATCACAGGACTGATCTGATTAATGTTACAAAAATATATCCACAATGCTCATTGCCTTCTCATTAATTTTCTAGATTTTCTCTATGTAAAAATTCCTTTTTTTATTGATTATCAATATTCATGGAGTACAAAGTTGACCATCACCACTTATGGCCAAAAATTCTTCTATAAAAAAATCTGCCAAATGCTTCCTCAGTTCTTTATTTCTAGGAAAGGGGTGTTGATGGGTACTGTACCTATCCACAAATATTTATTATGCACCTAATGAAATGTTAACATTGTTAGCCAGCAGTTTTGAGTACTTGCTTCCTACCAGGCCTTGTACTAAATATTTTGAATGCGTCGTTTCATTTTGTCCTTACTGCTGCCCTATGTAGGAGGTATTTCTGGCTTATAGATGAAGAAACAGAGCCTTGGAGAGAGTTTGTGCAATGCTTACAGTTACATCGCTAATAAGTGGAGGAGCCAGAATTTAACCCAAGGCATCTGACTTCAAAGCTCGTGATCTCAACTATTCCGTTCTATTTCTTCTCTGTGTGCCAGGTATTTTGTAGACTATCTGGCAAGTTCAAAGAAATAGAAACACCCAGTGTCTGGCCTCAAGTTCTTATACAGCATATGGAATGAGGATACTGGACATGAGATAATGTTGGTCAAGGCATTTATGCCTGATGCCAAATGAATGAAACACATAATGGAAGTCTATCACATCTGCCACTAAAGATTGGGATGGGGAGGGGCGTTCGGTTTAAGAAGATCGGGTAGTCTTTGGAAGTCATTTCTAGCACAAAACTTGCTTCCCACGGCTATGCTTAACAGAGAGCACTCGGGACATATCTAAAGAAGCAGACGCCCATCTTGGTAAGGGCTCAGGCTGTAGATGATTTAAACTCGCATCTTTTCCTGTTGAGGACTTATTCCATCTCTCTTATGCTGATATTCTTAGGCATCTCTTTTTTTGGCCAAATACATGGTGGTTTCTAAAATTAATTTCTTAAGTGATAGTTTAACTAATGAAGGGAGCATTTCCCTGTTTCACCACTCTCCAGCTTTAGATTTTTGAGGTAGATTCCATTGCCAGTGCTTTCAGAGCATTGTTTTATGCAGAGGGTCTTAAAGAGCAACCTAAGATGTGTCCACTGCTGCAAACAATAATGGGGTGGGGGCAACACCATCAGAGGCCTGCATGCCATGTGGACCTGCCCCTTTATCAACTGCAGCTATGATGAACATGATAGATGCATGGAAGGCCAGGTTGTCTTGTCCTTTTAGAGGGAAGATGTCTGAATTTCTCTTCTCTCCAAGGTAATGTAAGGAACTTGGGTCAGCCCTGCCTGTTCAGAGTATGTTTCCATATTGGGACCCCTAAGAAAGAAACAATGCTGATAAATTTTGCTCGGAAGGCCAGGTTGTCTTGTCCTTTTAGAGGGAAGATGTCTGAATTTCTCTTCTCTCCAAGGTCATGTAAGGAACTTGGGTCAGCCCTGCCTGTTCAGAGTATGTTTCCATATTGGGACCCCTAAGAAAGAAACAATGCTGATAAATTTTGCTCATTTTAACCCAAGTCTACATGAGGGAAAAAGAGGAAATCTATTTTCATTGTTGTTGTTTTTTGCTTTTAAAAATGTGTGGCTAGAAAAGCAGTGAAATAAAAGAGGTGTTATCATTGCTGAAGTTTTCTTGCCATCAAACGCACCCTGTTCTTGAGGTCATGCGTGGGGGAGAGACCGACCTTCCATGGAGAGATGTCTTTGGACATCTGCCTTAGTTTGTCAGTTACAGATACTAATGGAACCAGGTTTGGCGAATGAAGGGTAAAATGGAATATGAAAGAGGCCTATGAAGGAAGCATGTCATTTCTAAATGAAAGTTTCATGCAAAGGAATTGAGTCTTTTCACAGCTGAAAATGGAATCTTTAAATAAGATAAAATAAAAGGATGCTTTGGCTTGTTGTTGCAGGTTCTGTAATGAAATACAATTTTCCTAATACCGTGTGACCTGCATTTCTCCCTGCTTTATGGGTGCTATTCCTTGACGTACAAACCCATATTTTCTCAAGTCAGCATTTGATGATGGATGTCAAAATACAGGCCATGTATTATGCATATAGCATTACCGATTTAAGGTGTTTACTTGTCAAGTTGAAGAAATTCAAAAACGTCATATCCACTGAATCTGCACAGCTGTCACTTGCAGTTTTTCATGCTTTTGAATGAAACTTCTGATGAAAACAGTTTAGTTTTCCCCTTCACTATTCTAGGTGAAGAAAACAGCCAGCATTTAAAATGCATGTTCTTGGCTATGTGGTTGGCTGAAAAACACATTTCCAAAGTTTAGAAAGATGGACACTACAATGTCATTCAAAATGACTTAGTCTGTTCATGATGTATTAGTATAAAGAATAAAATTAAGTGCAATCAGGAATAGGTATTAAGTAAAACTTTTTCTTTCTGAAAGTATGACACTTGATATGAAATTTATGCACAGGAGAGCAGAAAATAAGAAAACCATTTTATGTTTTTCCAGTGTTTTGTGCACTATTCACCTCCAAAACAACTGGCTATTGTTGAGCACATGTCATTTCATTCCTGATTCACACATAGCCAAATGCCAGATTCAACCCAATATTGTCACATTACTAGGGAGTGAGTCAGGAATCTGGCTACATAATCTATTTGGAATTTTGTCCTTGGAAACATAGCAGGTGACTTTATGTCTATAAGTCCCTAATCATTGATAAGCCCATGTAGCAATCCACAAAGGGCAAAGAAGAGAAACCAAAATGCATGCGAACACCTGCTTGTCCTGCAAGGAGGGGGAGGAAGCTGGGCCTGGCAGGCAGCGTGGAGCGGATGGCACCACCTGTCATATGCCTCACTAGGAAAAATTAATTCTCACCCCATGGCTGTATGAGGTAGTTAAGTTTCTCATATTTATGTGTCTCTATGCACATCTTTACAGGTGCCATCATTCAGCCTAGCTGGGATGATTTCTCACTGTCACTGAGCTTGAAGTTATGGTTGGTCCAAGCTCATCTTGATATCTACTCGAGACTTGGGCCTGAGACCCAAAGAAGCCCAAATTGCAAAATCATAAGCCAAGCAGACTGCTTTCCAATTTTACTGCATTTGTGTTTACCTTATGAGGTCTGTGTTGGGCACACTGGGAAGTTCGAGTGGTTCACCCTAATCAGGCAGCATATCCATCAGTCAGGAGGATCTTAGCTGCAAGCAGAGAAAACTCAATTTGGCTTAAACAAACAAACAAAAAATATATATGTGTGTGTATAATATTGTTTGTGTATGTATGTATAAATATGTTATTATAGATTGTGTCTGTATATATTTGATATATATGTATGAAAGTGCTCCAAAAAGTTCATAGAAAGACTGGTATTATCTTTTAATTCTATATATATCTCATACAGTAAAAAATTCTGAGATAGGATGGTTCCAGGACTGGTTATCTCCAGAACTCAGGACAGTTCTTTCTCTCATTCAACTCAGCCAATATTGTTAAGTTACTTTTGTTCTCAGCTGGTTTCCATCCTGGTTGCAAGATGACCGCCACAGTTCCAGGCACTACAGGCACATAAAACAATGTCCAGTAGATTAAAAGAGAATCTCTTCCTATGTATTTCTTCTTAAGAACAAAGAAACACTTCTTGAAAGCCCCCAAGCAGACTTCTTCCCACCTTGCATTGGCTAGAACCTCAAAATCCAGGCCTAAGTCAGTCACTGACAAGAGGACAAGCAACCAGTGGGTTGATAACAGTCAGGATAAGTTAGGTTATGCTGTGGTAACAACAACAGCAGCAAACAAACAAATTTCAGTGACTTGAGGCAGTGCAGCTTTATCTTTCACTCACTTGGAATACTCTCTGGGTCTGGGCAAGTGCACTGTCCAGCCTTCATCTCCATCATAACCTGTGTCCTCAAAGTGGCCTGGGATGAGAGAGATGGCAAGTCACATCTTTGTACCAGAAGTGATATGCATTTCTCTGTTCATTTTCTATGGGCCAGGGCATTTCCTATGTCACATGGCCATATCCAACCTCAGGAGGACAAGGTGCAGAGCAACTAGTCCTCCCATGTGCCTTGAAGGAGATGGGAACCAAAATCTGTGTAGGATAAATGATTAGTGTACAATCTGGATTTCTAGGGAACTATCAAAGTGAGTTAGAATGATGTATAATTGTATTAGTCTATTTTGTGTTGCTATACCAGAACACCTGAGACTGGGTAATTTATAAAGAACAGAGGTTTATTTGGCTTATGATTTTGGGACGGCTGCATCTGGTTTGGGCCTCAGGCTGCTTTTACTCATGGTGGAAAGCGGCAGGCAGCCAGCGGGTACAAGCAGATCATATGGCGAGAGGAAGCAAGAGAGAGAGAGAGAGAGGGGGGGGGGAGGTGCCAGGGTCTTTTAAACAACCAGTTCTCACGGGAACTAATAGAGCGAGAACTCACTCACTACACTCACTGCCCCCCATAACCCAAACAGCTTTCAAAACTGCTACATTGGGGACCAAATTTCTACGAGTTCTGGGAGAAAAATACATGCAAACTCCATTAATAATGGTCTCTTATTTGCCTTTCTAGAAAGTAACTCATCAGAGTTTGTGTTGGGAGTGTTCATTGTTGACCTGTAAATAATGCATAAGCTATATTTTGGGGGGGTTGTATATGTACACTATTTCCAGGTTTTCCACTGCTCTGATATTTCTTCTTCCTCTCTTTTTTTCCTCCAGGGTTCACACCTCCAGGAATGGACAGGTCCTCTCCAGATAACAGCCCAGTACACGGGATGCTGCGTCAGCCATCCATCACGACTGGGGTTAACATTCCCATCATCACTGAATTAGGTAGGGGTCAGTGTCAGCTTTGGGGAGATATTTCTGCCCTCTTTTCCAGGCCGTGCAGGATATGAGGAGGTTGCCCATTTCTTCTTAGTCCTTTTAGCTTCATAGGCTCCAGGCGGGCGGGAGGAGGGGGGTTTGGGGGAGGTTGGAGAGAGGTCTGGGTAGAAATATGGCAGCTTACTCAGAGGGACAACTGATCTATCCTTCCTCTGAGATGAATAGACAGTTTCCTTCATGCTGGTCCCTGTTTTCAAAGGAGCATGAGATGCTGGATTCGAGATTGGGGCATAACTTTGGAAAGGGAGAGGAAAGGAGGAAAGGCTTAGTCCATGGACTCTTTCCAGTGACTTTCACTGGAAGTACCTCTCTCGAGCACTCAGTCTGGAGAGATCTTACAATCTGAACCCTCCACCGACATACAAAGTCTCAGGTCTAAGCCAACCCCATCTTGAGAACTGGTAGAAGCACTGGGTAATGTCTAATAATTCTGTATTTAATCTACCCTAGTTGACCTTCTCAGCCAAAGGCCACTTTCAGCGAATGCTACTCTGTTCCAAAAAATGATGGGGTTTTGAGGACCATGACCATTGGCCAATGGAATCCAACTTCTAATCTGGCCGTGGCCCTCCCTGGTACCATTCGTGAATCTGCAAAACTGCTGAGTGGCCTCCCCCTCCCCACCCCACAACAAATACAAACCATCTATGGTCCTGGGTCCCTTTACTTTAGAATGTTTTTTCTGTTATTCCCTCACTCTTCTCTTTTTCTGTACTTTCCTCCACTCCCTTTCCCCAACCCTTAAATGCCGTATCCAATTAGCTAAACCGGGCAAGTTGCCTTTGGTATCAGTCAATCAGGAAAAAAACAGTGGGACGCACATTCTAATGATAACAGAATTGGGTAAGAAGCACTGTTTTCTTTCACATCAGTATCTCCTTTTGTTCTGTTGTTGGTGTCTCCAGCTATCATCAGCTTGTTTTTTATTTTACCAGCTGTAATGGAAAGGCTACCCATGGCACTGCTTTGAATGTGTTTTATTTGTGGCTCTGGTTGGAATCGACTGTCTTGTTCTGGCCTTTCTTAATGATTTTTTTTCCCCACACAGCATCAGTAAACCTTTGATCACACCCATCTGACCTGGCAGTTGTTTCCAAAGCATCTTTGCTCTAATTCATTTTCTTTGGCCTGAGCCTTTCTTTTCCACGTGTCCCTCTGCTCCCCCACCTCCTCCCTTGTTTTCCTCTTCCAACACCCTGTCAGTTTGACTGACACATCTTCACAGCTCTCAGAGGAAGTCAAAGGAGAAATATAAAAATTTTAAGATAAGAAACCTAAGATGGTGCCTTCCCTCCAGCTGTTTATTTTCCTTTATTCTGACTTTATTTGCCTTTTTTTTCCTACTAGGCCCTTTCTCAGAAGCTCTTGTTCTGAAGCCATGAAAGCAGCTGGTTCTTAGGGGACCCTTTTGTACTAAAACCAGGTTTCAAGAAGGGTGCAGATGAGGTTAGCAGCCACTGAGGCACAGCCCTGCCCTATGACCCCCAGTCCCCTGGCCCAGAGCCTCTCTGGGAGGTCCACAGGGGACTCATCTGGAAGAGAAAGGCCTCTGGTCGTGACTGCATTTGTCAGACCTTGCCACGGTTCCCCATGACTTGGTTCATAACTCCATGAAGTGTGCCCATCAGCAGTGGGTCTCAGAACTGGGGATTGATCTTCTAAATAGAGACAGCCAAAGTGCTGCTTGGCAGAGGAGCGGATTGAGAGGTAGGAGCCCCCGCCTTCAAATGACTCACCAATGAAATGAACACTCCATTCTCTTGGCCCCAAAATATATTTCAAAATAAGAGAGCAGGCTTTTAACACAGGCATCTTGCTTGTGAGGTGTCTAGAAAGCAAGGAATAAATTGTCCACCATTCAGCACTGCATTATTGTAGACGTAGCTATTTATCAGGACAAACTCACTCAGGTCAAGGAGGATCACACTATTTTTCTGTTTGCAACCATAGGAGCGGTGTCACTTTCATGTTTAGTGTAGTTGGTTAAAAGCCTAGGTTTCTGAATGGCTCTACTCTGAACTGTAGGGCCATGGGAGTTACAGGGAGATCATATGGCCCAAACCTCTGGCTGGAAAATTCATCCAAACATCGCCATGTCAGAACCTATGGCAGCATTTCAGAATCATCCCTGACAGGAATTTCTTTTTCTATTTGGAATTCATGTGGTGCTGACTGACTAGGAAATCTTGATTTGTGATTAGCAGAAGAGAAAGAAAAAGCTTAGTGCCTCGGATCTGAGGCAACAATTCAGGTATCTGTCTAGTCCTGCACCAGCTCTCTCCTCTGTGTTCAGAGGACCTTCCACGTGCTCACCACACCGCCCTTCCTTCTGACTTACGCCCTGTTTAGTTCCTAGTAGCCATACCACATCCTCTGGCCACTTCACCTCCCCCACCCCCCGCAAATGCTTACTACTTACCTACATGCTCTGAGATGTATTCTGCTTTACATCAAGCCAGTAAAACGTCCTTTAAAAGACAGAGGGTACCAAAGCCAAACAAGTTTTTTTTTTTTTTTTTTTCCTTTTTGTCTTTTTTCATGTCCGGCAACAGACCGCAACCCTCAGTGCCGCGCCCGTACCAGACCGGGACCGGCAACGGGATCGCAACCCTCGGTGCTGCACCCGCCCCTCGCTCAGCCAGTGAGCGGGAACCGGTCTGTATGTGGGATCCGAACCCTCGGCGGGAGGGCCGCCACGCTCTCAAGCGGCGCACTGTAGCAGTGCGCCACCGGGCCGGCCCCAAACAAGTTTTTAAACTGTAGTATATTCTAGACTTCATCTACTTAAAGACTCCCAATTGATGTCAGCATGGCGAAGGCTCCTAAAAGCCCCACAAGAAAGAACTTTGTTGGAAGCTGTTTAACCTATTTCTCAATCGTATTTGACCGAATAAATTTTTGGATGATTATGTGGGTGCGTTGGAAACAGGCTTCGGGTAGTGCCAGCTGCTCTCCACCTGAGACGGGTTTCCCAGAGAAGTGTGCAGGATTTTCACTGAATCCTGTTGAGTGCCCTGGAGTTCTTTTCCAATGACCTGAGTCCCCAGCTCACTGAAAAGCTGGAGTCCTCCCTCCCTGCTTGGATCCACTTCTCCTCCATGTCTAGTACCAACGCTTCACCATCTCTTGAAGGGAAGCAACAGCCACTGCTCCTTGTGAGTACCGACCTGCACACCGTCAGCGGCTCTTACAAGTCACTAAACCCACGCTCCTCTGCATGTGGCCTCCAGTTTTCGTTTTCTGATTCACAAAGCAGAAGGACTAAACTGTGGCGCACAACATGCCTTTACACCAGCGGAGGGAGGAGAGGAAAAGCTACCACTTGAAAGGCCCCTGAGCCAGATCTTCAGGGTTTTCTTGAGAGAGGCAGAGGGACACGGGGCACTTTCATCATGTGATGGGTTGACAGACATTTAATGTCAGAAGGGAAATCTCAATGGCAGCTAACATTTATCAAGAACAAGACATGATCCAGGTGTGGGGCCAAGCTCACCAGACGCGACCTCCTAGGAGCCTCCTGACAATGTCCTGAGAGAGCTGTTACGATCCCCCATGTAACAGAGGGAGACTAAGGTGTAGGATGGTGAAAAGCTTTCCCCAAGGAGTTGGTGACAAAGCCTGGTCTCAAAGCCCAGTTGTCAGAACCTGGGTTTTGGGCTTTCACCTTCTAGCCTGCAAGTCAAGTGCTGCTGAGGCAAAGGGGACCCAGATGTGACCAACTTTGGAAGCACAGAGCAAGGACTTCCCCCCATTAGAATCTTTCTCTAGGGAAACAAGATGGTGTCATTTAAAAATAATTCCATGCCTAGCCTTTTATGCTAGTATCATTTATTCCACCTCATGCAATAAACAAACAAAAGTTAAAAGAAAAGTTATCAAGGAATTTACTTTAAAAATAACTCCAGGCAAGAGAACTAGCTGTTGATACTTTTGGAAAGGAATCAGAGAAAGGAAACCTCATCTGTTCTCTTCCTGAAAGCCCAATAATTATTCCAGAAATCACGAGGGTCCCTCACCTCCCTCCACCCAACTTCCCCCTTTTACTTGCTCTGCAAAACCGATCATTTCTAAAGCCAAGATGGAAATGGAAATTAATTTGTCCTTTAATTTTTAATAAGTTAAAGACATCTGAGTGACATAACTTACCCGTCTGCATGTGCGTGTGGGCAAAGTCCTTGAGGGATCCTCAGATGGAAATGAAATCCAGCATCCAGTGCTGCATCTGCCTGAGCACAAGCACAGAACAGACTGAGCTGTTTAGAAGGGGAAGGGGAGAATGTGGGTGTCCATGCAACCCTGAATGTAGAGCGGGTCCTTGTCAGCACACGGCAGGAGACAGCCTGGGACCCATCCCACCTAGGGGGGGTTCCTGTTGAGTAATGGTCTGGATTCAGGGCCTGGGAGCCCAGCCACTGCCTAGGCCCATCCGCAGGGCAGGCTGCTGTGGGTCATGCCTCAAGGTGAAGTCCTTGCTATTTGCCTTTTCTGTGCTCCCAGTCCATTGCTCTGTACTCTCAATAGGTTGCTTTCTTTCCTTTGTGGCTAAGCTTACCATCCCAGCATGGCTGCTCATCTTTGAAACACATCCATCTCTCAAAGGACTTGGCTACCAAAAAATGCTCCAGGCTGTTTTACGGTCATCACGCTAAAACTATACCAAAGGGCGGGCCAGCAAATGTCTGCTAGTCAGTCCTCCAGCAGCCTGCCGTGGAGCACGCCCGCAGTCTCAGAAGCTTAAACCATCACACAGGAGCAGTCCGTTGAGTCCCGCTGCGCCACACCCCAAAGACCCATCTACATGTTTTTATTTCCTTTTCAGTGACTTCGGTGTTTCTAAACCAGCAGCCTGGTCTCTCTCTGGCTTCGCTGCCTGTGTGTGGTCTTTGCAGCTAATTCTTATTTTACACTTTTTCTAGTGAACGATACTAATGTTCAGTTTTTGGACCAAGATGATGACGATGACCCCGACACAGAACTGTACCTCACGCAGCCCTTCGCATGTGGGACAGCATTTGCTGTCAGTGTCCTGGACTCGCTCATGAGCGCGGTGAGTCATCCCGCTCCCTCCTCCCTGCTCAGCAGGTAGAGGAAGCGGCAGTGGAGCACCCCAACTCTAGAGGCACTGGGCCGGAGCTTTCAGTCTAGAAGGGGATCCCGACATTAACCAAACCATCGCACAAGTGAGAATTTGATATGCATTCCTCAAAGTGCAAAAAAGCAAGGAAAGCCATTAGTGAATGCAAAGGTACTTCCAAAAGTTCATGGAAAGTTTCGTGTTGTCTTTTAATTCTATTTTTCCACAAATTTTTTGAAGTACCCTTGTATAGGTGGGCACTGGATCTGGTCTTGGGGATCAGAGAAAGATTCCCCAAGGAAGTAATATATATTTTATGCTTAGATCCGAGCCATAAAGAGGGAGACTTTGTGGGAAAGAGCATTCCCTGAAGGCGAGGGAATGCAACGGCCTGGTATTGGGGGGAATCCGATGCTCTCCAGGAAGGCAAGGAAAGCCTGAGAAGCAGGACCACAATGAGAAAGCGACAGGGGAGGGCGAGGCCACGTGGGACCTGCAGGACCTCGAAACCCATGCGCATGGATTTGGTCTTTTTCTTTAAAGTCATGAGGAGGCATTGAATGGTGTTAAGTTGGGGAGTGATGCCGTCAGGTTCATGTTTTGAGGGGTTGCCTTGGCTGGTGTGTGGAGGATGGTTCAGAGGGGCAGGATGGCTGTGGTAGCATGGACTAGGATAGAGCTGATACAGGTGGGGTGTGGTCGGATTTGAGGGGTATTTGTTGGTAACATTAATAGGACTTAGGAATGAAGTGAACGTGAGCAGAAGGTGGAGAAGACAACGTGTCAAGGGTGACTCCCAGGTCACTGCCTGTCACTGAGTCAGAAGTCCTTGGGAGAGGATAAGGCATGGCTCATTCTCTGCTGCAGGGAAGGGACAAACTTGGTGGCAGAGAGTGGAGGGCGTGCTGGCCCAGGGATCAAAAGCAGCTTTGGACCTTTTATAGCTTGATGTGCATCAATCAGTCAAGGCATTTGTTTTCACAGTCTTGAGACCAAAAACAAATAACAATTAAAAAAATAGATCACAGCTTAATGGAGCCATCTTTTATTGCAGAATGCAAAAGCAGACATTTAGAATGGGTCATAGCCTGGGTATTGCAAAGTGTTCCCACTGAGTGTCCTTATCTACTATATAGAAAAGCCTCTTTGTTTTGGAGCTCTCAAATTAACAATTTGGGAAGATGGATAAAAACTGACCTTTGAAGAATCCATGAAAAAGAGTTTTATTGAACACATTAAAACTGTAAACATAACTAACTCGGAGAGTTTTTGTACACTCGCATTTCTTAAAGTGCTTAAGAAGGTTATTCTCCTGAATGTGTTAAACAACTGATATGCTAATTATGCATTATTCTCATCTATTCGTTAAAGCTAATCCCAGAAGGACCTTAATTTGAGGAAAGAAAAAAAACAAAACTTTATAAGACTAATTTAGGTTATTCTATATTCCAAGTACAAGCATATCTTAGTTAAAAATCAGAATTCTGGATTTAAAAATAATTATGGAAAAACATTCCTCTGAATTAAGGCTGACTGGGCTTCATGCCATGCTTTCAAAGCCAGCAAGGAGATAAAATAGTCCCTAGAAAAGTGCACACTTGATCTCCTGGGGCCTGGGGCCTTTCTGACGGCCCGATGACACTGAGACTCACCTTTGTACCTGCAAACTCCTTGAACAGACCAGAAGGAGAGATAGATCCTACAGAATGTGCTCATTAGAGCACCATATTCTGTGTAATAGGCCTCATATTCTCCAAATCCAGTTTCAAATGGATTTTTATAATTCATCTCTTTAGTAATTTTATTTTAATTCTGATCCTAATTAGAGAGATTTCAGAAGACTGTCCTCACAAAGAGATAATTAAACTGTTTACAGTAGATCTTTTTTTTTTCAGAACCACAAAATACTCTGTTAAAAATTTTAAAAATTCAAATTTATAAAATTGTTTATGTTTTTATGTTTCTATATCTCCAACATTCAGTATGTTCCAAGTGGGACTGGCTACATAATTTGCAAGGCCAATTTTTTATAAATTATTAAGGATTTCAAAATGGTGGCAGCAGAGTATTAAACCAAGTGAGGGGCTCTTCTGAGCATGGACCCTGTGCAGCTCTGCAGTTTGAACAGCCATGAAGCTGGCCCTGGCACCAAGGAGTGCAATTAGTTTAAGCACCAGAGAACTTCACCTCTTCAGCCAGAGGGGCACATGGTGGCCATGAGGTGGAGGTGGGAGCACATCTGGATTTGAATTGTACAGCTGTATCTATCTGTAGCATCACTAGGGAGTGACTTCTGGGACACTCAGATGAGAAATCAAAGTGAATTTTTTTTAAAAAAAGCCATCTCCAATTTCCTCTGAAATGCAAACAAAAATGTTTGCAAGAGGGTGGCAAGGGCGTGCTCTCAGTAGTCTGAGAGCAGCATTTCTTCTGCATTCTATCCTGTGAAAAAGGGTGCTAGGAATCTAGTAACCATCGTTGTATTTATCATTAGCAGCATCATTTACTGAGGGCTCAGATTATGCAAGACTTCAGCTTCTTTATCTGATCTTTTGGACAATAATGTCAATAAACCCGGTTTAAGGGTTGAAGCAAGACATATTTAACTGACCCACTAATAGTGACTTTTCAAATCATTAATGAAAATGCCTATCAAATTATTCCACACCTTGTTCTCACTGTCTGGGATGAACAAGTTCCATCGTGAGGTCTTGATTGGGGTCTGGTTCAACAGACCCAATTGGATCTAGACTTGATAAAATGTTACCTCTGATTTCTTTGCATTCCACCTCAACCCCAACTCATGAAAAAGCAGACCAGCCAACTACCAACATAGTAACTAGAAGGAACTAAAAGGGTTGGCAGGAATATAAATTGACAAAGTGAGGCTCCTCCAAACAGCAGGAGTTGAAGGTAAGCTTCCACCTCAGGCCTTCGCTTACAAGCGCATCACAACATCCACACACAGATCTCTTTAGATGTCAGTGATCTTCTTTTTCTAGTGCTCCTCCCAAAATTGCCATTTAATAATGTGTCTAAACATTCCCTGAATATTGTCCTTCGTAACTCAACTCCTGCTGCTTACTGCTTCATTTGTTAAAAGAATAATGCTTTGATTCATCAGGCATTCGTGGAACAGATAGGGATGGTATAGACCTGGTCTTGTGGTTTTATCCTGCAAATCAACAGCAGGAACTCATGACAAGAGGGAATAATTATATTTATGGGTATATGCCTCAAAGAAGAAGATCACAATTTGGAAATGTATTTTTCAGAATGATACCAGCTTGCTGCACACACACACACATGATGAAAGGAAGCCTCTCTGTTTTTAGGACTGAAACTAATATATGAGAATCCAGATTTCTTTTCCACCCAGCCTCAACTTCCTTGTAACCTCTACCCCAATCTGGGTTCCACTTGGACCCTGGAAAGAAAAGGGACTCAAGGCCCAGACAGCTCGGATGCACATCCCAGCACTTCCATTTACTGGCTTTATGGGGATAATAATAGTACCTACCTCATAGGGTTACTGAGGTGTGTAAATGAGCTAAGGCTGTAAGGTGAGGAGTGCAGTACTTAGCACAAAAGCTCAATATATATTTATTGTTGTTAGTGTTCACATGCATGGGGCACTTACTAAATGCCAGGCATTATTCTCCACCCTGAAGTTTCAGCAGTAAAGAAGAAAGACAAAGACCTTGCCCATGTGTTGCTTAAACTGTCGTTCTAGCGGGCTAAGAGACAGTAACTATGTAAGTGAATAAATGAATAATGTTATATAAGGATAATTGATTTGATGAACATGAAATAGTTTGAATGGGCGTGGAGACCTATTTAGCCACAGACGTCAGAATAAAACTGTCTTGGGAAGTCACACTGAAGCTGACACTGAGGAACCAGGAGAGAGCACCTGGGAGGAGGCTTTGCTAGGCGGAGGAAAGGACAGAGGCAAAAGCTGAAAAGTGGTGATGAGCTGGGCTTGGTTTGCCTGAGGAAGTAGTTGCAGGCTTTGTGGCTGTAATGCAGGAGATATGAGGGAGGGGTGTGCAAGAAGTGGTCAGAGAGACAAGGCCCTCAGCCACACTGTATTCCAAGCACAAAAGACCACGTGCAGGTCCAGTCAAGTTCTCCGTCTGGGGCTTAGACACACCAGACTTGGGGAGAGGATGCACCTTCTTTTGGATACCACCAGCATCCTCACCATGCCACCGTGGCCCATGTTTGCTGCTTTGGAGGGCAAACCCATCACTGGGTTGATTCCTGAAGTGTAAGTGCATTTTTCTGTCCAACACCCCATCCTAGTGCACCCATTTGAGGAGAAGAAAGGAAAAGAAATAGCACAATATATTGACATGAGTATTTGGCTTAATATCTTATTTCCAATGAATGATCTATTATAGAAGGCTCAAAATGGCTCGTTGAAGACGAACCTCCATCCCGCAGACGACTTCTGCATTTCTCAAAGTTTTTAAGTGATATGTGTCACCAATATTTTAAAATTATAAGATTTTATATCACATACGGATTTCCAGCTTGTTTTGATTGAAGTCAGAAGGCAGATTTCCAAATTCCCCCAAAGCTACAATTGGCTAGAGCTGGGCAGCTGCTCCCTTTAGCCACAGTCCACACTACTTCCCTCTTACATCCCACCTGACCTGCTTCATTCATGTCCCCTCCCTGCCTAGTTCATTCCACTGACCCAGCCTTACCAGCCTCCTACCTCCTGCTTCTAGTTTTGTGTGCTTACACTACGATGTCTGTGATCAGAGATCATCCTCAGCCTTCTGGCTATAACCTCATCCTCTGAGTTAGGAGGTTGTGCACATTTTCCTTGAACCTTTGTCCTTTCCCAAACACATACCTACCACACCAAACCGTCAGTATTGATGGTGCAACTAGAAGACACCCCCTTCTTGGGAGGAAAAAAGGGCATCTTACTATAAAAGCTAATGAGTTCCAATGCACACAAATTGGTAGTGTTGTCATTTTTTTTTAGAAAATAAGATTTTATGAAGTTGCAGGTTTGAAGGATCTATCTAATCTGGAAAAATAAAGAAAAAGCATACCATAACCACTATAGAGAAAGGGCAGAAAGAAGTAGAGGCCACCTTTTCAAGTGTGTAATACCTCCGAGAAGTGTTAGAAGAACACCAGAGAAACTCATCCTATGGAGAGACCCCACTGCAGTATCCGCCAGGAGCCAGAGAAACTTCAATATGACCATATATTGCCGGGTTGTCTTTGCTTTGCTCACTGCACCACAAGGCTGACAGCAGGGGTTTGCCTGTCCAATGAGTTAGTATTTTCATAATGAAGGCAATGACTTGGAGGTGGAACAGCGTGTTCTGGGCCATAATTAGGACTTGTAGCTTCTGGTCCCAACTTACCGTAGCCCTTGCACATCTTTTCCACCATCTGCAGCTCAGTTGGGTCTAACTGTTAAATAGCAATGATATTAACAGCCCTCTACGACTGACTTTAGGGGAATCAGGTAAGGGCAACTGTATATGAAATATCTTTCACTGAGCAGACAAGTATTTCTTAAGATCACACTTAGCTACGAAGAAGTAGATTTATTACATATATGTATGTGGCTATATGTATATGTGTGTATTCTCTCTCTCTCTCTCACACACACACACACATACACACCTTAGCATGGTAAGACTTGGGAGCTAAGTGGGTAGAGTAAGGGGCATCCAGAAGAAATGTTTTTGTGTTTCCATCTCTAATATCAGAGTACTGGCCTCTGTTTGTCAGAAATGAACTAATACAAGTAAGATCAGAAAATGTGACCATCTGGAAAATGGGGCCACATGATTTACGGTCTTAACTGTACTTTTATTAAGGGTCAACCCCCTGGAGTGGTGTAATGGAGAAGACTGAGCTCCGTGTCAGCCCATGCTGACCCAGTGCCGTGTGATTTCAGTTACATAAACAAATTCCTGCTCCATGGCCCTGTTTCTTACACTCCACTCAAGAGCCTCCATTCTGATTAGTCACAGGAGACAGACAGTCCCAGGGCCGTCCCTTGGTAGGTGAGCTACAGCGGTGTCACAGTGGCTAACGGTGCTCTGTTCTGCTGGACTTGGAACATAACACTGTTGTCACATCAGGCCAGGCAGGCCCAGGGTAGGAAAAAAAAATCTATTAGTTCCCATCCTTCGTGAAAGAAAAATACTAAAAATAAAAATCTACACCGTGAAAACTAGCAAATATAAAAAATGGCAGCTATGACATGGAAAATGACAATTTTAGAGCAATTATAAACGAAAGGCAGAGTGCCATTAAAGTTAAAGCAATGTTATTAAAAGATGTGTTAATTTTCAGTTAAATTTTCTATAAAAGACCAATTAGTTTAAAAGGCTTGACAGCATTAACTGTGAAACATAAGCTCCGGTAATTATACTTTAAAAAAATAAAAAGAGGAAGATGCCGGAGCGTGCTGGAGATGCTCTCCTGGAGGGGCTGCGGCACAGCGGGCTAGATGGCGCTGCGGGCTCAGGTTTCCCTGTTGCAATTCCTTGGTCCTTTCCCAGCATTTCATGGTTTCCTCAGTGTCTCCTTACGGGACCTGAGAATCATCAAACTTTACAGGCCAAGGGGGCCACACATGTGACCTGGGACAGCTCTCTGATGTTACAGATAGAACACAGAGGCACCGGGAGAAGGAATTTTCTAAATTGGTTGCATTGCTAGTTGATTGTTCTTTTTATAAAAAACTACCATTTTTTATTAGTTGTGTATCAGAAATTACACAGATTCTCTCATTGAACACTAGTCTATATTGTTGTTTTGTTTTTCTTTTTATTTTGTTTTTTTAATCCCTGTGAGATGAATGAGGAATCTAAGGCATAACAAAATTTGGGCAACTTTCTTTTTTTTTTTTTTTTTTTTTTTTTTTTTTTTTTTTTTTTTTTTGCCCCGAAAGGGGCCCCCCCCCCCTGGGCCCCCCCGCCCCCCCCCAGCCACTCCTGCCCCTCCCACCTCATCTACTTATTGACACATTCTAAGTCACT
Organism: Galeopterus variegatus; assembly: GCF_000696425.1. Lineage (NCBI taxonomy): Eukaryota > Metazoa > Chordata > Mammalia > Dermoptera > Cynocephalidae > Galeopterus > Galeopterus variegatus. The sequence goes on along the minus strand of NW_007728061.1, from coordinate 49,490 downwards.
TCTGTTGTCATTCTCACCATTGGAGGCATGATCAGAGCTTTCTGGCTTGGCCTTTGGACCCCTTGATGTTGAGGGTGGTGATGCAGTAGGCGGTGGGCCTCGACGGGCCCTTCTTGAGCCTGGCCCTTTCTTTGGAACTGGTTTCTTCTTGGTGTCTTCTGAGTCAACAAGGACATAAGAGACAGGGCCCAAGCTCACCTTCTTTTTCTTCCTCATGGGGGTAGCGTTCTTTGCCGAGGCCCAGCCTATGGCCTTTTTCTTTGGTGGGCTTTCCTGACCACCATCTTGGTCTGACTCAGAGGTGCCTCCAGGGCTCTCAGCTTCTGCTAGGGCATCCTGAGGTGGGTCTCTGGGAGCCTTGCAGGCCCACTCTGTCTTCTTCAAAGCTGACTCTTCCTGCTTCACAGTGAGCTTTTTGTTGCTCTTGACAGATTCTGAGATCGCCATGCTTTCAGCATCACCAGCCTCAGGATCCTCCAGGCAGGCCGAGCTCTTGGA
>NW_007728061.1:42478-48982 GCF_000696425.1 Galeopterus variegatus | reverse complement strand
GGGATCCGAACCCTCGGACGGGAGCGCCGCCGCGCTTCCCAAGCGGCGCACTATCCAGTGCGCCACCGGGCCGGCCCCAAATTTGGCAGCTTTCTTATTGTCATAGCTGTTGAATAGCAAAGCAGGGATTAAAAACTGTGCTAGCTGGATTCTGAAGTCTGTACTTGTAGCCGGGGGGCCATGTCGCCTACTCAGAAGAAAGTCTTCCCTGGCCAAGTGTGGAACCCTGACCTTTGTGGTGGGATTAGGGATTCTCATGTTCCTTTGACTACACAGGTCTCCTGATTCCAGACACTGAACAGGACCCTTACTCAGCTCTTTTATGCCCATCGGGAAGGCCTCTGCCCAAAGCATCCCTGGAGACTACTCCTGACAGGGTTGGAGGTTCTCTGCAAGAGTCCTTCTGAAGCCTCCTAGTATCAGTATAGTGAACATGGGCCATGGGAAGGCATGGAAAAGACTAGCAGTATAAATGCTTAGGACGCAGAGAATCACACCTACACATTACAATCCTCCCTTCAGAATTTTGTATTTCTTCAATTCTAGCATTTCGGTTAACCCAGAAAAGAATTGTGCCTTCTGGGTCAGATGAATTGTAGTGAGCTTTGTTCTAGCTGGCTCATCCTCCGCAGGAATAGTCTTTGATAATTGCTATTTGAAGCCCTAGCACCTGGTTTGCCCCATGGTGTCTGTGCCCTCCAATATGACCCACTTGACATCCTCTTTCAGGAAAGGCATTGTCTTTCCACCAAATTGTTCAGATCACAAAGAGACCTTGATATGCGCTCAGAACACATGCAGCTACCAAAGTACTTCTCTGTATCTGAATGTTGGGGCATCAAAATGGGAGCAAGAATGTTCTGCTGACAGAAAGGCATTGTTAGTCTCTGTAATCACAGATTCTGCTGCCCACAGCACTGCTTCTTGATGCCTGTCTGGAAAAACCAAGGAGAGCCACCTGGGAGGCAGGGCCAGCTCAGAGCAGAGCACTGCGAGCGGTGCCAGAGGTGCTCAAGCTATGCAACCTTGGACCGACTGACTTTGAAATTGAAGTACCTGTTGATGGGCAATTTTCAAAGTGATGCACTCTTTGAATTGCACACGATTGCAGGCTAAACCAAGGCTCAGGGATTAGTAGGTGCTCAATAAATGTCAGGGACTGATTGATCAAAAAGATTATGCTGTTTCAGAGTAACTGATTTCAGCACAGAAGGGGAAACATGTTAAGGTCAAATCCTAAAGATCTGACAAAATAACCTTCCACGTTGACCCTCTAGACTTTTCATTGCAGTGGAGAATTTGGAATGTTCTTTTTTAAAAGCATTGACTATGTTTTCATTAGAAAAGTTAATCATGCTCCTTGTGGAAAATTTGGAAAGCACAGAATCCAAAGAGGACATATAAAGAAGAAGCATATGAAGAACATATAAACATATAAAGAAGAAAATTTAAATGACCCATATTCCGAACTCCAAAGACAAGAATGGTTAATTTGGTGTATTTCCTTCCAGATGTACAGATGAATATGGAATCATCCAGGTTTAATTCTTTCCTTTTCAGTTAATATTTTATCCAAAGTATTATCATGTCATATTCTTAGGTGTCATGATTTGCAAAGCTTCCATAGGACTTTATGATGTTCCAGTCTATGGATGTACCAGAATCTGTTTAACTATCATTCTATTATTGGGCATTTAGCTTTTCAAAAATGTTTTACAATAGGGCCGGCCCGGTGGCGCACTGGATAGTGCGCTGCTTGGGAAGCGCGGCGGCGCTCCCGTCCGAGGGTTCGGATCCCACGTGCAGACCGGTTCCCGCTCACTGGCTGAGCGAGGCGCGGGAGCAACACCGAGGCTTGCGATCCCGTTGCCAGTCCCCGGTCCGGTACGGGGGCAACACTGAGGGTTGCGATCCATTGCCGGACACGGAAAAAAGACAAAAGACAAAAAAAAAAAAAAAAATGTTTTACAATAATAATTGACCCAGTGATGAACATTATCTTACATAAATCTTTGAACAAGTAGCAACTTATTACCTTATGGTAAACTTACTAGGTTTTTACCAAATACTAACAATTGTAAAAGCTCTTGATACATGCGTATTGCAAGGTTATCTCCAAGAAACAATTGTACCAATGCACACTCTCATCACTAGTGTGTAAATGCCATCTCATGCACTCTGGCAGGCACTGATTGTCATCTTCCCTAGGAGGCCCTTTCACTGTGTTTGTGATAGTTTGAAATACATCAATTTTTAATTTGTATGTAATCATACAAATGCATATTTCCCACACCTCGCTCAGCCAGTGAGCGGGAACCGGTCTGTATGTGGGATCCAAACCCTCGGCGGGAGCGCTGCCACGCTCCCAAGCGGCGCACTGTAGCAGTGCGCCACCGGGCCGGCCCCAATATAGTTTTTGTTCTTAAAAAGTGCTTGCTATACAAGAGAGCCATCGAGCATTCTGAAATTAAATTTTCAGCTATATTTTCATGAGGTTGTTTATGGCTACTTTTTTGTCTTTATTTTATAACATTTACTTTTTTAAGGAAATTTTAAATAAGTATATTTTCATAGTAGAAAATATATAAAATAAATAAAATAGGAAAAAATAAATATCAATCAAAATTCCGTCACCAAGAATTAACTTCTAAGTAAAATTTTTGTGTACTATTTACAATAATATTTACATAAATACAAATATATTAGTTCAGGTACAAATTTTTTTTTTTTTTTTGTCTTTTTCCGTGTCCGGCATCGGATCGCAACCCTCAGTGTCGCCCCTGTACCGGACCGGGACCGGCAACGGGATCGCAACCCTCGGCGTTGCTCCCGCGCCTCGCTCAGCCAGTGAGCGGGAACCGGTCTGTATGTGGGATCCGAGCCCTCGGGCAGGAGTGCTGCCGCGCTTCCCAAGCGGCGCACTATCCAGTGCGCCACCGGGCCGGCCCAGGTACAAATTTTTAACATGAATTTTGAATCATGGGTTTTTTAATATTACTTTTTTAAAACATTTTAATATTATGTTATGCCATTAATAATAATATTAATATCCCATTAAATATTTACTGAAAGCATAATATTAATGTCTGTACAATGTAAGTCATGTAAGCGCATCATTGTTTAATCATTACCTTATTGTTGAAAAATTTTTCCAGTTAGCTAGTTTCCCCAAAATCATTTGTTAAATAAACGTTCCTTCCCCATGGTATGTGATACTTTCCTTATATTAAGGAATGAATCAGCAAACTATTTTTCTGTAAAGGGCCACATGGTAAAAATTTTAGGAATTTGAGAGCGACGGAGTCTCAGTCACAACTACTCAACTCTGCTGTTGTAGCACCAAAGCAGCCATAGACAACATGTAAACAAATGGGCGTGTCTGGGTCCCAATAAAACTTTATATAAAAAAACACAACAGGTGGTGGGGCCAGATTTGCCAATTCCTGTATTAAGGTCTTTTAACAACTAGACTACGATTCTTGTAAATCCACCCTAGCTGATTGATCTTCTAATTTTTAATACTTTCTACAATGTTTAGTTAAGAAACCTTTAAAATATGCCTGGGAGGACAATTTCATAAGAATCTTTCTAGAGGAAATTTAGCATAATTGTATCAAATTAAAGGAAAGTCCAGTTTGAACCTATAATTAGGCATTTATCAAACTTAAAAATTTTGCTGGAAAAAATGACATTATAATGTCCAGTGTACATGGTTAGTAGGAACATGGAATTTCACTTTTTTTTCTCTCATAATCCTCTCTATCTCTTTGTAGAGATGATTTTTACTTTTGCTTCCTGCTTAAAAATGATAAATATTCTTCTTATTCATGGCCAGTGACTGTGTTATTGAAGAGAGCTTTCAGAATAGTAGTGTCAGGTCCCTTACACATCTGTCACCGTATTTTCCTTCTCACTTCTAATTTTATTTGTTTTTCTTGGTTATATTTGTCATAGGTTTGTTTATTTTTTTTTCAGCGAGTTATTTAGTGGATTTATCAGTTCACTGAATCTTGCTTTTTTATCGATTGATGCTTTATTATTTCATCCTTCTGCTTTTTTTAAAAAAAGAACAACAAAGGACAATTCTTCCAATGCTTAGCTCTATGATAACTCTTTTGTATTTTCTAGTAACAGTATTTAAGGCTCTGTATTTGTCTCTACAGATTTGGCCTCAAACCATGACATTTTTATATGTCATTTCCAAATAGTCTTTAATTTTTAAAAACTCTATATTCTAATTTCCATTTCAACCTAGTAGTTATCGAGAACACTTAAAAAAATTTTTTGAAGTGCTGGGATATTTACTTTTGCCTCTACTACATTGTACTTAATTTTTAAAATGTAGGTTGTACAGCTTATATTTTATTATGTATTCAGATTTGATGAATCTGAATTTTGGCCATTGATCATTTTTTTCATAATTGTTGTCACAAGGTTTAACAAAAATCTACTAAATCAACCTAATCATATTCTCAGCTTTATTAACATTTGGTCAATTTGACCTGTGAAAGCTAAAAACACAAGATAGTGAGGACTTTTCCCATATCACTCTCTCAGTCCAGATTTATTTTATTGTAATTGCTGATTAGTTTTGATTTTTGTATTTCAGTTACAGTATTTTGTCTATAAAAAGTGTGTGTGTGTGTGTGTGTGTGTGTGTGTGATTTTCAGTTCTACAATTTACTGTTTCTTAACTCATAAAAATTTGGCCATTACAATTTTAGTTATCTTTTAACTATTTTTAAAAAACATATTGAGAAATAATGGACATACCATGCTATTCACCTATTTAAAGTGGACAATTCAATGATTTTTAGTATAGTTACCAATTACCATCACCATGACCACACCACAGTCAATTTTAGAACACTTTTATCTCCTCAAGAAGAAACCCCATACCTTTTAGCTACCCTCCCCCCACCCACAACTCTACCCACACCTGCCCCCCATGCCCAGCCCTAAGCTACACTTATCTACTACCTATCTCCATAGATTTGCCTCTTCTGGACATTTCACATAAATGGCATCTGACTTAGTATAATATTTTCAAGGTTCATCGATGTTGTAGCATTCCTTTTTATGGTTGAATGATACTCATTGCATGGATATAACATATTTTGTTTATGCATTCATTATTTGATGGACATTTGGGTTATTTCCACCTCTTGGTTATTATGAATAATGCTGCTATAAATAACTGTGTTCTGGTTTTTGTGTGCACATGTATTTTTATTACCCTTGGGTATGCACCTAGAATTGCTGGGTCATATGGTAACTCAATGTTTAAACATATGTGGAACTTCCACACCATTTGCCAAAGGGGCTGCACCATTTTATATTCCCACCAGCAGTGTATGAGGGTTCCAGTTTCTCCATATCCTCACCAATTCTCGTTTTTATCTGTCTGTTTGATTACAGCCATTCTAGTGGGTATAAACTGATATCTCCTTGTGATATTTATTTGCATTTCCCTGATAAGTAGTGATGTTGAGCCTCTTTTCATATGTTTGTTGATAATTTACATGTGTTTTTTGGAGAAATATTCATTTAAGTCTTTTGCCCATTTAAAAAATTCAGTTGTCTTTTTTTTGTTGCATTATAAGAGGTTTTTTAATACGAGATACTAGACACTTTTCAAATATATGATTTCCAAAAATTTTGTCTCATTCTATAGGTTGTCTTTTCACTGTCTGGATATTGTCCTTCAATCTACAGAAGTTTTTAAATTTTCAAGAAGTACAATTTGTCTATTTTTTCTTTTGTAAGTTCATGCTTTTTGTGTCATAAAGATTTATCCTTAAGTTTTCTTCTAAGCATTTTATAGTTTTAGCTTTCACATTTAGGTCTGTGATCCATTTGGAGTTAGTTTTTGCATGTGGCGTGAGGTATAGGTCCAACTTTATTCTTCTGCATGTGGATATATAGTTGTTGCAACACCCTTTGCTTAAGAGACTATATTTTTTCTCCATAGAATGGTCTTGGCCCCCTCAATGAAATCAAATGACCATGGCTGTATGAGTTTATTTCTAGACTCTCAGTTCTATTCCATTTATCTGCATGTTGATCCTTACGCCGGCACCCTGCCGTCTTGATTACTGTAATTTTGTAGTATGTTTTGAAATTAGGAAATGTGAGTTCTCCAACTTAATTTTTCTTTTATAAGATTGCTTTGACTATTTTGAATCTCTTGCAATTCCATATGAATCTTAGAATTAGCTTTTCCATTTCTGCAAAAAAAAATGGTCTTTGGGATTTTGATCCCAAAAGGATTACATTGAACCTGTAATTGGGAGGGTATTGCCATCTTAATAACATGAAGTCTTTCAATTTATGAACGTGTGATTTCCTTCCATTTATTTATAGTTTTTCATTAATTTCTTTCAGTAATGTTTTATACTTTTTAGTATACTAGTCTTTTACCTCCTTGGGTAAATTTTTTTTTTTTTTTTTTTTTTTTTTTTTTTTTTTTTTTTTTTTTTTCCGGGCCCGCAACCGGACCCAACC